>NW_023270807.1:66121007-66180836 GCF_011800145.1 Mirounga leonina | reverse complement strand
TAAATAAATAAATAAATAAATAAATAAATAAATAAATAAATAAATAAGTAAAATCTTAAAAAAAATAGTTCTTTATTAACATAGATAAAATAAACTTAATCCAGTAGTTTAAAACATTTTTCTCAATTACCCAATAAAGATAAGATTTAAGGAAAAACCCCACTTAAGTATCTATGATTAGGTAGGGAATATTTTCAGGCCATACCTGTTATCAATTATTACTTAATCAATTCCCCCTGCCTCATTTTCTCCAGGCTTGAGTTGTGAGAACACTTTTACTCTGATTCTGAGGGCTTTCCAGAATTATGAATGGGGGATGGCCCTTTAATAGTTTCCACTCACATCTGAGTCCTTTCCTTCTTTAACTCTTGGAAGAAGGACCTGATTATAGCTGTTTACTCAAAACACCTGGGATTATTAGGCTTTCTCTAATAGTCTCCTATTATCTCCTAAAGTGTCTCCTGATACTTTCCCTACAGGTACAGAAAGAAAAAGGTATATGAAACTCTTTCAGCATGATTAATAATGGTTGTATTATTGGGTACTCTTTTCAATATTGGTTGAAATATTAGGGTACTCTTCCCCCCCCTTTTTTTCCTTAATTTTTCTTTACTTCATTGTTCTTTGAAGTTACTGGTGTTTTAAAATGATATTAAAATATTGTTCCCATAGCAACACCTTACCGATTTCTTATGGCAAACGCTGCATCTTTCACAAGTTGGGTTGAAAAAGAGAAATGCTTTCAGAAAGAGTTTATTTATAAAATCAAGCCAACAGAACATAACTTGTTTATTTTTAAGAAAGCATTTTAAAGCAGACTGTAAGAGAGAATTTTACACATCGATGTAATGTGAGCTTCCCAGTGAATTTCTTGCTTATGTAAAAGTTCATTTTTGAATTTGTATTAAATTGACATTTTCCCCTCATAATAAGATTTGAACAGCTTAAATAAAAAATGGAAATCCTGCCAAATTTCACTTAAATAATTTGTAAGTTCTGCTTAAATGCAATACCTGTACACAGAAGTTTGTAGGCTGCTTATAAGACTGTTAGAGCAGGGCACCTAGGTGGCTCAGTCGGTTAAGCACCTGCCTTTGGCTCAGGTCATGATTCTGGGGTCAGGTCACGATCCCATAATCCTGGGATTGAGCCCCGCATTGGGCTCCTTGCTCAGCAAGGGGGAGCCTACTTCTCCTTCTCCCTCTCCTGCTTCCCTTGTTTATGCTCTCTCTCTCTGTCAAATAAATAAAATCATTAAAAAAAAGACTGTTAGAGCAAAGAGCAATGCTCATAATACTCTTGTAATGATTTTCCAACCTCTTAGGCTACATGGTGGATTTTGTTCAGGATCTGTTCCTCTGATTTCTTTTCTTTTTTGCTTTTTGTTTTTGTGAGTTTTTTTTGTCTACTCATTTGTCAAATCAGTGTCAAGTAATTTTAAATCTTTTTACATTTAAATTTTATAAGTTTTATCCATTTTAAGCTGCTTCTTACTATCTGTTTGCTTTTAGTAATACTCAGTTTCATCTCAGAATTTAATTCATTATTTTTTCAAGGAGGTTTAGGGAAGACATTATTTTTATAACAAATTATTAAACCATATTTTCCTCTTCTGTTTACTTTAGTTTTCTTTTTAAAAGTTTTTATTTAAATTCCAGTTAGTTAGCATGCAATGTAATATTAGTTTCAGGTATACAATGTAGTGATTCAACAATTCCATATATCAGCTGGTGCTCATCACAGCAAGTACACTCCTTACTGCCCATCCCGTCTATAACCCATCCTCCCACCCCTCCCACCCCCTGTAACCATCAGTTTGTTCTCCACAGTTAAGAGTCTGTTTCTTGGTTTGTCTTTCTCTTTTTTTCTTTTGCTCATCTGTTTTGTTTGTTAAATTCCACATATGAGTGAAATCATATGGTATTTGTCTTTCTCTGACTTAGTGTAATAATCTCTAATTACTTTAGTTTTCTTACTCTGAATTTGGTTTAATTCCTATTAACTCAGACTTTCTGGCTTTTTCACACTTCCAAAAGCATATGTTCTAGTTTGGCTAGCATGCTCTTTCCTTTCCATTCTCTTGCTGGAATTTTTGAAGGTTATAGATCCATAAGAAATCCTTTGAAGTTGCCATAGGTTATATTTTTTGGAGATATATATATATATATATTTATGGCGGTGGTATTTAATGTACTTTAATTACTGGTTCATTCAATAAATTCCAGATGTGGAGATATAATAGTGAAAAAAATACTGACATTAATAATTCTGTCCCAGGGTGCCTGGGTGGCTCAGTTGCTAAGCACCTGCCTTCGGCTCAGGTCATGATCCCAGCATCCTGGGATCGAGTCCTGTGTCAGCTCCCTGCTCAGTGAGGAACCTGTTTCTCCCTCTCCCACTCCCCCTGCTTGTGTTCCCTCTCTCGCTATCTTTCTCTCTGTCAAAAAATAAATAAAATCTTAAAAAAAAAAAATTCTGTCCCAATGAAGCTTACAGAGTGGATATCAACTGAAGACTTAACTATTTTTTTAAACATTTTTAAATTTAAATTCAGTTAATTAACATATTGTATTATTGGTTTCAGAGGTATAGGCCTGTGATTCATCAGTCTTATTTAATACCCAGTGCTCATTACATCACATGCCCTCCTTAATGTCCATCACCCAGTTACCCCATCCCTCCACTCCCCTCCCAAGACTTAACTATTCTGAATGCTTTTGTGAACACCCTTTGCATTTATTCAGTTGGCTCTTTTCATCTCTATATTCACAGTGCCAATCTGAAAGGCCCCACTTGCTGATACCTTCTCCATTTCCGTATAATTTAGAATTCTGGGTGACTTTGTATATTTCAATTTCCAGCTAGATGTCTATATATTAATACTTTCTGGTGTTGCACTATAGTTTCAGTTATATTTAATTCAGGCACAGAAACCAAAACTTAATCTTACCTAGGTATATATCTTCTCTAATGTATTTTTTTGTAATAGCTCAAGATTTACCCAGCTGGATTACCAAATCTTGTTAATTTTTCTTTCAAAAACCTTTTCATCTTTAGCTTTTCTATTTTTATTTTCATCGCCTTCATCTAAGCCGTCTTTGTGCCTAAACTTTAGCAACAGTATTCTCTTTCTCCTTGCCTCTCCTGGCCCAAACATAGCCACCAGATTGGTCTTCTTAAGCTATAGATGTGATCTTACCAGTTCCTTGCTCCACAGTGTTTCTAGCTAGAACAAGAACCATACACTAAGATTTGGGGAGGGTAGGAGTGGTGGGCAACCCAACCTTGGTGTCCCTGGGGATTAGCAGGGCAGTGGTAAGTCATGCTTTTTCACTCCTCACCAGGTTATGTACTTTTGTTGATATATATGTTTTTTCTTTATTTTTATTTCCAGACTATAGAAGAGATAAAAGGAATCTTCTGAATAATCATGCTAGACAGTTTATTTCAGAACCAGTTTCTATTGCCTTGAGTCATTGTTTGCACTTTAGTAAGATTTCATCTACTTTGTTGCATTTATAATGGCTGGTTTGGATTATTCTCTTTAAAACTAGTTTGTTTAGAATGTATGTTTTCCAGGCTCTTAGCTTGTGCAGTAATGATCACTATCAATTGTAGACTACATACAGAAGACATATTAGGTATTGTTGGACTGTGTTAATCATTCTTTCTAAATAGTGGGAAGAGAATATTCTTCTAATTCTCACAAAGGAAAGGAAATCACAGTTTAGATAAGCAGTTTATCTAGCCTATGAGCCTGTTCATAAAATTTCTGTGGGACTTAATTAAGAGTTGAATTATAAGAGAACTTTAATGTATTTGTGAAAATCAGGAGTGGTTAGTACAAATTTTGATTTATTTATTTAAACATTTTGATGGTAGACAAAGAGAAAGCCCAGGTATAATTTTATCACATTTTCCCCAATCTTTTGTAGATAGGAAGACTCACTTTGTTTAGGTTAAAAAATATGCAAGTTTAGAAATGAGATTAACTTTCCCCCCCCTCAGATCCAGTTAGGATGGTTGCCTAACACCTATTACAAAATTTAGGAGCATAAAACGCATTTTTTATTATGCACATAGATTCTGTGAGTTGGGAACTCCAAAAGGGCACAGTAGGGATAGTTTTCTCAGCTCTTATGATGATGGCTGTTACAGTTGGGAAAACCTAAAGGTTGGGATCAACTGTTAGGGGCTGGAATAATTTGGATAATTATTTCATAATTTGAAGGTTTGTCACCACCATCTCTGGCATCGGGGCTGGGAAGACTTGAAGAGTCTAGGACCATTGACCAGAGTATCCATATATGTGGCCTTGCTTCTGTGCAACATGGTGGTTTCAGCATAGTCAGATCCAACTTAAGTGTTAATATGAATGAGGAGAAAGTTGGATTGTTTTGTTTTTTTAATAAAGCCTCATGAGCTATGTATGTCACATTTGCTGCATTTTGTTGGTTATAAATATGTGCATATGCACACCCAGATAGACTTCACCTCTTGCTGGGAGGGTGGCAAATTCTAGAAAAGCATTTGGTACTGGAGATACTATTTTGGCCATCTTTGGAAAATACATCCTGCCACAATAGTCAAGTCCAATATTTGCTAATATTTTTTCATTTCAAATGCATATTTATAATGACTTTAGAGATAAAAGACCAAGAATTCTTTACCTGTTTACGTGAAGGGAGTTTAGGACTTTAGGAGTCTGTGAACTGAAGGTTCACAAAAAAGGTTTTAAAAAGTATCTATTACTTTGACAATTGGCTTTTTAAAAACATTTTTCATCCCCCTTAAGTCAAAATTGCTTAGGTATTTTTTTCTTTCTCTTACTTTAAACAAGTATAATGTCGTGGACCACTAATGTATCCAGTTAGATTATGTTCAGTTTTCATTGTTGCTGCATGTGGAGACAATGTCAGACAGTTTCCCATTGATAAGAATCAATGAAAACCAGGGACGCCTGGGTGGCTCAGTTGGTTAAGCGACTGACTGCCTTCCGCTCAGGTCGTGATCCCGGGGTTCTGGGATCGAGCCCTGCATCCTCCCTGCTCAGCAGGCGGCTTGCTTCTCCCTTTCCCTCTGCCACTCCCACTGCTTGTGCTCTCCTGCTCTCTCTCTGTCAAATAAATAAAATCTTAAAAAAAAAAAAAATCAATGAAAACTGGGGGCACCTGGTTGGCTCAGTTGGTTAAACATCTGCCTTCGGCTCAGGTCGTGATCCCAGGGTTCTGGGATCGGACTCCCTGCTCGGCTGGGAGTCTGCTTGCCCCTCTCCTCCCCGCTTATGCTCTCTCTTGCTATCTCTCTCAAATAAATAAAATATATATATAAAAAGAATCAATGAAAATTTACCATGCTATCTGTATTGATACAGAGGCTACATAAAAATTAAAAAGACAAGGAAAGAAAAAAAGAGAAAAGAAAAAGAAAGTAAGACAAAACTCCTGTGTCCTTTGATCTTATTCTGAAGACTGAATATGCAGAGATACAAAGTCTTGCTTTTTCTCTGGCAAGATTCTTGCTAATGGAAGCCTGAAGCCAACACAGCTGAAGAAGCCTCTATGTCTGCCCAGCCAGAAAACATACTGGATAGTGTGAATTCTTTTAACAAGAAGGTGGCTTACTTTGAAAAGGCTTGAACCTTACCAAAATTTGGATTTGCCCCAGCACCAAAAAGCCTTATCTTATAAAATCTCGCAAGTGAAAGTAGTGATATGATTGGAGAGGCCTTAGTGAAGCTCTCTGAACTCCTGACGGTTTGTGACCAGGAGCCAAACCATGAAGGCTTCTTTCAGATGACATTCTTCTAGAACGGTTGATGCTTTTTCCTTGTTTTCTCTCAAATCAAGGTTTTAAAGGAATTGGCAGTTAGCCATTTTCTTTGAGCATGTAACCAAATGAAATTCTGATGTTTCCTTAGTAAAGATAGTTGCTCTTTTGTGTCCTTTAAGAGCATGCTGAAGCCATCAAGATTCTTGTTTTGTGAACCCATTTTGGACACTGGAAAGACCATTGAGAGATAAAACAGTGAAAAGTGGCTTGCCATCAAAACTGATGGCATACCTGGTGATACATCTGGTTTTGCTGTTTTGATGAAGAAGGAAGCTCCATAGGTCTCTATGAATCATTGCTTTTACATTAGCATCAAAGACTCTGCCAAAGATCATGAAAGAAGTCTTGTCCGATGTCTTGAAAGTCACACTTTATCCCAGTCAGGGCCTTGAATTACTGCCTTGTCTAGAGCTTCTCTTGCGAGATGGGAGTGGAATATAAGGTTGTTTTCTATTGCAGAGAAGTTCATTGATTCTCCAAAGAATAAGTCTCAAACCACTGGGGAATTCTGATTCCATTTGCTGTTACATAACTTTGTGAATCAGAGTTTCCATAACACTTGTAGCAATCTATTGGATTGTTAAAACCACTGGCATGTTAAAAACCATTCTGCTTATTATTTTAGCTCTTTATTCAAGAGAAACGCTAGCATTCTTCTAATTGAAATTTATTTTTGTGGAATTAATTTTAATTTTTTCTGTTAAATTTAATATCCTTTCCTTTCTAATCTAAGCATCCTTTTTAAGTTTGGAGAGTTTACTCTACATTAATGTGTTTATTCACGTATTTTGCTTTATTTCTAATTTTTGTGTTTTCTATGTCTCATGCTTTGATTTTTTTCCCCCCTTCTTTTCTGGCTCCTAAAGTATTGGTTGAGTTTCCTTTATTTCCCTTTTTTCTAAACTTCTGGTTTGAAAATCACATTTTTTTCTAATTTAGCAATTATTCTAATATTTTTACATGCATATTTGACTTAAATTCTCAAATTTACCCCATTTCCTCCAAGTGGTAGGACTTCAAATCTCTTTAACTCAGCTCTCTCCCTCCTGTTACTTCTATTATTTTTGTTCTACCTTGGTTTTACTTAATCTCCCCTCTCCCCACCCCCAACTTTGTATATTTTAGGTTTCTTTATAGTCAGGACTTATTTAGATTTACTTATTATTATTATTATTATATTATGATTCCTTTTTGCATACACTCCTTATTGGGGTATATTTTTAGTGGTTCTTTCAGCAAGGACTTGTTTAACCAGTGTTTTTAGTCTTTGGCTGAAAATGTCTGTCTTGCCCTCACTTTTGAAATATCATTTAGGTAGATAGAGAATTAAATATCAGTTTTTTTCAGCACTTTGAGGATTTCTCCATGGTCCCCTGGCCTTGATTCCTGCTGATGTCATGTCTGCGTCAGCGTAATGGTCTCACCTTTCTGGGTAATTCATTTTCTCTCTGATTTTAAGGTTTTCCCTTTGCCTTTGACGTGTTCTGCATACTGCACAACGCAAGGACCAGGATATACAGCAAACTTCTTTACTGCTTCTCCAGCCAGAGGGTAGAGTTTGTGGTCCTTTTTTCACTGATTTCTCACTGTAGCACCTCCTGGGCTCAGGGTTCTGTGGAGGGGCTTGTCCCAGTACCCCAGTCTTAAATACTGAAGATGTCGTCTTCCATTTTCCAGTGGGGATTTAGAATCTCAGCTCCTAGGGCCTGTATCCAGGTCGCAAATCTCCGTGGGCTTTATATATCAGCTTATTCTTTTGGCTCTGATTCGATTTTTCTCTTTGTTCCTGGCATCTGGGAATCTTCTTTTTTGTCTTTTTGGATTCTCCATTTAACATGTGTTTAACAGTAGGAAACAAAAAAATGAAAGTCTTGAAAACAGGAGATTTATTTTTCTACTTCAGGAGATTTCCAGAGTGCTATTCTTTTTTTTTTTTTTTTTTTAAGATTTTATTTATTTATTTTGACAGATAGAGACACAGCGAGAGAGGGAACACAAGCAGGGGGAGTGGGAGAGGGAGAAGCAGGCTTCCCACTGAGCAGGGAGCCCGATGCGGGGCTCGATCCCTGGACCCCGGGATCATGACCTGAGCCGAAGGCAGACGCTTAACGACTGAGCCACCCAGGCGCCCCCAGAGTGCTATTCTTAATGTTAGCTGAAGTGTTTAATAATGTCCAGAGCTCTGAGTTCTTATTGACTGATTGACTGATTGCTTTATTTGACCAAGAGATTAAAAGTGACATTTTGTTATATACACAGCCCTTGTGGACGATACCCTTGAGCTCCTGTTTCCTGTTTAACTTGAGTCTATCAAAACCTGCAACCACCCTAGGCATGACTAACAATCTTGGATGATTTTTTTAATACTTCTTTAAATGAATCTTTCTATAGAAAGACTCTTTGCCATAATCTAAGGTAGTGGTTTTCAGAGTATGGTTCCTAAATCCTCAGTACCAGCATTATGTGGGATTATATAGTATACATTGTTCCCTTGTCATTCATTAGATATTCTTCTTTGTCATGCTTTTTTTAAAAAAAAGATTTTATTTATTTATTAGAGAGAGAGACAGAGGATAGCAAGAGAGAGCACAAGCAGGGAGGAAAGGGAGGAGCAGGCTCCCCGCTGAGGGCTCGATCCCAGGACACTGGGATCATGACCTGAGCCAAAGGCAGACACTCAACTGAGTGAGCCACCCAGGTGCTCCTGTCATGCTTTTTAAATTAAAGTTTGATAAAATATTTGGATTGGCACTTTGTTTTTGTTTTTTTAAAGATTTTATTTATTTATTTGACAGAGAGAGAGAGAGCCAGAGCAGGAACACAACAAGCAGGGGGAGTGGGAGAGGGAGAATCAGGCTTCCTGCCAGCAGGGAGCCCGATGCGGGGCTCGATCCCAGGACCCTGGGATTATGACCTGAGCTGAAGGCAGACGCTTAACACCTGAGCCACCCAGGCGCTCTGGCACTTTGTTCTTAATTTTATTTATTTAATTAATCTCTATACCCAACGTGGGGTTCAAACTCATGACCCCAAGATCAAGAGTTGCATGTTCTTCTGATTGAGCCAGCCAGGTGCCCCGAAGTTTGAAAAAATGGTTGAACTAATAGGTGGTCCAGTGATGGGTACTTTTTATAAATAGATAAAGTATGAATTTTATGGCTTGATTTTTTTTTTATACAGAGAGTACTTATTAATTCTATGGTATAAATCATGTTAAATACTCTGATAAAAATGATACATATGTTGCTATATCTATGATTTCCTTATACTTGAGCATTCTTTATTTAAAAAAAAGTTCTTAAAAGTTGAGTGTTAGATGTGGAATGAAGGAAATGTTTTATATCTGTAAATTAATTGCCTTATCTTTTTTTCATAATCTGCCCACCCCAAAGCTCAGAAAAGTCACAGTATTATTTATGCAACTCCTTTTAATGGTCCCCATGGATTTAAAACACAATTGGCATTGTTACACTTCCTTCCATAGAGAAAATGTATGCTTTTTAAATAAATGTAATATGCTTTTGTTCATGAAGAATGTCATTGAGTAGTGCCAACTATTTTAGGATACTAAAATAAAAATATTTACAATCCAAAAATACTTTAAGATTATTCTTAGAAAGATGTTCCATTGTTTTTAGTCTATTACTTAATCTTATAAAAGTGCTATGAAAAGGGAGAAGATGGCCGTCCCAGCAGTGTCTGGGCTGTCCCGGCAGCTCAGCCAGTAAGGGGTAGGTAGAGCTGAGATTCGAACCCACACAGGCACATAGAAGATGGAGTTGGAAGGAAAATTCGTGCTCTTTATACTACGTATCAACACTATGCTTTGCATGTCATGACACCTTGCAACTTAGGTGCGATGCTTTAGTATGACTGTTGTCAGGCCGTTTTCCAAGTTCATGCGGCTGCCTGTTCAGGTATATGGTATCGAAAGTCGCTATGCCACTGCTCTTTATTCTGCTGCATCTAAACAGAATAAACTGGAACAAGTAGAGAAAGAATTGTTGAGAGTAGCACAAATCCTGAAGGAACCCAAAATGGCTGCTTCTATTATGAATCCCTATATAAAGCGTTCCGTGAAAGTGAAAAGCTTAAATGACATGAGCGCAAAAGAGAGGTCCTTTCCTCTCACATTCAACCTGATCAACTTGCTTGCTGAGAATGGTCGCTTGGACAATACCCCTGGAGTCATTTCTGCCTTTTCGACCATGATGAGCATCCACTGTGGAGAAGTACCGTGCACAGTGATCACTGCATCTCCTTTAGATGAAGCCACTCTTACTGAATTAAAAACGGTCCTGAAGAGCTTCCTAAGTAAAGGCCAAGTCTTGAAATTGGAAGTTAAGACTGACCCCTCAATCATGGGTGGAATGATTGTCTGTATTGGAGAGAGATACACTGATATGTCTGCGAAAACCAAGATTCAGAAGCTCAGCAGGGCCATGCGGGAAGTTTTCTGAAAGTGTTGATTTTCTGTCAGTGAAAATTCCTAAACTTGGAGCAACGATAAAATGCTTCCTGAACAGAAAAAGAAAAAAAAAAGTGCTATGAAAAGCAAACTACATGACATTTCAGAGTTCAGAGATTTGATTAGATCATTTAAATAAAGTTTTTGCCAAGGAACTGAACACATGAAATGAATGGTAGCATCATTGTGAAGATTTTCAATACTCATGAGACTTATAATTAATTAAGTACTTTATTTTTTTTTTTAAGTACTTTATTTGAGAGAGAGAGAGCACAAGCAGATGGGAGGGGCAGAGGGAGAGGGAGAAGCAGACTCCCCGCTGAACAGGGAGCCCGATGCAGGGCTCAATCCCAGGACCCTGGGATCATGACCTGAGCCGAAGGCAGACGCTTAACGACTGAGCCACCCAGGCGCCCCTAGACATGAAGAATTAAAGAAAAGATAGTTGTTTAATAGATTTAAAAATGAATATTCACCAAAAAAGACGATCTAATTTAAAAATGGACAAAGGACTTGAATAGACATTTCTCCCAGGGAGGTATTCAGATAGCCAATAAGCACATGAATAGATTTTCAACATCATTAGTTATTAAGGAACTTAAAACCCACAGTGAGATACCACTTCTCATCCACTGGAATGGCAATAATAATAATAATAAAAGGAAAATATGAACTGTTGATGATGATGTGGAGAATTTGAATCCTCATACATTGCTGGTGGAAATGTAAAATAAGGTAGATGCTGTGAAAGATATTTTTGTGGTTCTTCAATAAGTTAGACATAGAACTGCCATCTGACCCAGCAACTCTGCTCCTAGGTAAATACCCAAGAGAACTGAAAACAGGTGCACAAATGTTTATAGTAGCACTATTCGTAATAGCCAAAAAAGGGGAACAACCCAGATGTCTATCAGCTGATAAGTGGATAACCAAATGTGGTATATCCATACAATAGAATATTATTCAGCCATAAGAAGGAGTGAAGTACTGATACTTGCTACGATATGGATGAACCTTAATAATATTAAGTGAAAGAAGCCAGATACACAAAGCCACATATTGTATGATTTCATTTATTTGAAATGATCAGAATAGGTGAATCTGTGGAGACAGCAGATTAATGGTTGCCAGGGGCTGGGATGAGCAAGGAATGAGGAGTAGTTGTTCAATGGGTATGGGGTTTCTTTTTGGGATGATGAAAATTTTCCGGAATTAGATAGTGGTGCTGGTTGTGCAACATTATGAATGTCCTGGAAGTCACTGAACTTCCAGTACATTTAAATAAACTTTAAAATGGTAAAGTTTATATTATAGGAATTTTAGCTCAGTAAAAAAGAATATTCAGTGTGATTATAATTCTCAGTGAAATATTAAGGTAAGAATTTTAAAATCAAAGGAAACTTTATTTCAACATTGTTATTTTGTGCTTAGAAAAATTACACAACATGTTTCGTGAAAATATGTATGAAGTCAAATAAATATTCTTTAGAGCAGGTTTCAATACAAGGTATGTGTGTTTTGGGCCTCATTCAGAGGGATTTTGCTGGGTAGAATAAAGCACTAGGAGGCAGTCTCATGCTGGGTACTGTGATTGGTACATTGCCTTTTTTTTTTTTTTAATTTTTTAAAATTTTTGTTTATTTGACAGAGAGACCGCGAAAGAGGGAACACAAGCAGGGGGAGTGGGAAAGAGAGAAGCAGGCTTTCCACTGAGCAGGGAGCCGGACTCAGGCCTCAATCCCAGGACCCTGGGATCATGACCTAAGCTGAAGGCAGACACTTAACAACTGAGCCACCCATGTGCCCCTAGTACGTTGCTTTTTAACTGGCTGGCCCTCTTTGTAGTCATGAGCAGTGTCTCTCAACTGTTTACACTTTCCTTGCCATCTTCTAGATCTGCTTGACTGCTTACTGTTGTGAGCTTCATGCATGCCTTTCTGACATGAAACTATATACTGCTCAATTAGCATTAATAGGGTCTCTATCGTTAACTAACCTACTCCTTCACTGACACTGTTTCCAGCCACTTTGGATAAACACCTGGTTTATCTTGCTTCCCCACGGTCCTGTTCAGTTATCTAGATCCTTTTATGTTTCAGCATTCTCACTTCTTCGACCTTGCCAAGGACCTGGACAGCAAGGACCCCAAGGACAGGAATAGGGGGAGGGGTGAATGAGAGCTAATGAAACAAAGGCCCTGTCTTCTTTGTGAAATCTGTTAGAAGAGGAACCTGTCCATAGATGTGAGCAGTATGGTTCCATATCGACCTGCTATTTCCAGAAATCAAACATTATTTAATGTTTGTTGTACAGCTTATCTAGTAAATTTGTGTTTTTATTCAATGTAGAACATATAGGCTGTCTTGAGAGTAGTTATTTCTTTCCCAAAATACGTTCCACAGAATACTAGTCCCTGGTATTATTACTAGAAGCTCTGCTTTGGAAGGGGGAGGATCCCATGGTCAAATATATTTAGAAAATGCTGCTTAATCCCCTCTTGGAAGTCCATAGCACACTGTAGTCTTTAAGGTCTCTGAAACATAGTCAAGAAACTTGTTTGACTCAGCATTTCCAAACTTACTTGAGCCCAGAACTTTTGGTGGGGAGGAAAGAGACAGCATAGCTATTAATATCTTACATAATAATATCAGTTGGGAAGACATTGTCTTAGAGCATTGTAAATTTCTACAACTGCAGCTTAAAAAAAAAGTAGCTGCATTTATTTACTTATTTATTTAAATTCCAGTTAGTTAACATATACTGTTCTATTATTTAGTTTTTTTAGTTTTTTTTTAAAGATTTTATTTATTATTTATTTATTTATTTATTTTTAAAGATTTTATTTATTTATTTGAGAGAGAGAGAATGAGAGACAGAGAGCACGAGAGGGAAGAGGGCAGAGGGAGAAGCAGACCCCTTGCTGAGCAGGGAGCCTGATGCGGGACTCGATCCCGGGACTCCAGGATCATGACCTGAGCCGAAGGCAGTCGGTTAACCAATTGAGCCACCCAGGCGCCCAAGATTTTATTTTTTTGACAGAGAGAAAGACAGCCAGAGAGGGAACACAAGCAGGGTGAGTGGGAGAGGGAGAAGCAGGCTTCCCGCTGAGCAGGGAGCCCGATGGGGGCTCGATCCCAGGACCCTGGGACCATGACCTGAGCCGAAGGCAGACGCTTAACGACTGAGCCACCCAGGCGCCCCTTTTTTTAGTTTTTATTTTAATTCCAAAAAGTAGCTACTTTTACCGGCTAGTACCAAAAACTACCTGTCCTTCATATGTTCTATGTAATATACATCATATGTATATAGTTAACCTATAAATTCTCTATCAAGATAGACCTCATTTTTTCCCCTTTCCTTACAAGTGTCAGATTGTTGTCTTTCAGTGATTTTCTTGTTCTTTCTTCCTTAATCATATCAAAATATTTTTTTGAAAGAGTGACTAAAGCACTTAGGACATTCACAGTTTTAAATAAGTAAACGGCTCTGTTAAAGCTGTAGTACATATATTTGTTGAGCCTGTTATAAAATTTCAGACTTGTCTAATTCAAACACCCTTTGAAATCCAAGTCACGTTTTCATTTACTAAGGATTTTTCTTGAGACAGGCCCTTTCTTAAAAAAAGTAATTAGCCTTGGATGTAGAAGGTGTAATTAATAAATAAGCACAATTCATTACTTTGTTAATTCTTCTCTACAGAAAAGAGCTGGCACTCAGTGTTTATCCTTTATTAACATATAAATATGTAGGCACTGAAATTATGTATCACAGTACATTCCTATGAAATACATAGTAGGTATCATTTTTTCTCTTTCAGTTGTAATTAGTGTAGGATTTTAGCTTTAAAAAGTTTTAGCCTTTTCATGTACTTGAATTTCTTTTCTCTATAATATGCCTCTCATTACATTGTCTTTCTTGTTTTTGAGAACTTTATAGTTTATAATGGATATCACTAATATTCATCAATAATCTGTGAGGCTCTCTTATTATAGACGGGATAAGATTAGATTGTTGTGGCTTGCCCCTTTTTTTGTTGTTTCTTTAGGCACAGTGCTTGAATCTAATGGGGAAATAAAGCCTCCGGCGTTGTGGCTTGGATTCCTCTTGTGTTTTTAGGGGTGTATTATATTTCCATTTAGATCTCCTGCTCTGTCTTCTGACTGATGATGACCCAGGTTTCTGTTCAGAGTTGTTTCTGGGTGGTTGGCTCCTGGTCCCGTACAACTCAGCCATGTCGGGCAGTGATAGAACATGGTCTTTCAGAGATTCGCCCAGATTTACCAAGAAGTAAAAATGACTCGCAGGTGCGTTCCTGATGAACCAGAACAGATCTTCTCTCACAAGACCGTCTTGGCATTTCGACAAAGCATGAAGTGAAAGCTTTTTGTTTTTGTTTGAGTTGGCTTTAAGACTAATTTTAATTTTGTTTGCTTAGAAATTAATGTTTTTCTCTTGTATTTGCTTTTTCTAGTCACAGGCAGCCTTTCTTCTCAAATGGTGTCATGTACTTTGCATTGTTAGATGTGATCTACCGGCTCTTATGGCATAATATTTTCAATTCTGTACATATTCTGTTGTCTGAATTAGAGGGAGTTTGAGAAATGAAATTAGAATTGCTACTGTAATTTTTTTTTTTTTTTTTTTTTTTGTGATGATGAATTCCTAAAGTCAAAATCCTATTTGTCTGTTTGGAAAAATAGTAACCCATAATGATATATAGATATATATCCCTAGCAAACAGATGATTTGTCCACTGGAAGTTTTATCTTTAATACTGTTTTTGGTCAGATTCTACTCTCCTATATATATTTTGATGGTATGTAAAAATTTAGAGAATAATATAGCTTCTTAAAAAAGGCTTTCTATGGGGTGTCTGGGTGCCTTAGTCGGTTAAACATCTGCCTTCTGCTCGGGTCATCATCCTGGGGTTCTGGGATTGAGCCCCAGTGGCTGGCTTCCTGGTCAGTGGGGAGTCTGCTTCCCCTGACCCCCCACTCATGCTCTCTCTCCCTCTCAAATAAATAAATAAAAATAAACTCTTTAAAAAAGACTTTCTAGCATGATTGTGAGTGAGAACTGGGAATTTCAATTCTTGTTTTTTAGTCTTTGCTCTTTCATTCTGTAATTACATGTGGGCTGGTATTTATTTTCTTATGTAAAAAATTGGAAAATACCTCCTTCTTTTCTACCTCAAAGAAATTGCATTGCCATGAATAAAGATTCCATGTAAAGTCTAGTTGCTATTTATGTAGTAAATTTGGGACAATCTACTATTTCTTAATGTATTCTGACACTTTACCAAGGCAAACCTTTTCTAGGTACTTATTTCTTTTATTTTTTTATTTTGTTTTTTTAAAACACTTTTAAAATATAAATTGAATTAATTAACATATAGTATAGTATTAATTTCGGAGGTAGAGTTCAGTGATTCATCAGTCTTATTTAATACCCTGTGCTCATTACATCACTAGGTTCTTATTTCTTAAGAGGATTCTAAATGGAAAGGTAAAGAGAGATAGTTGAGGTATCAAGTTGTTATCTAAAACTGTTTTTTTTTTTTTAAAGATTTTATTTATTTATTTGAGAGAGAGAGAATGAGACAGAGAGCATGAGAGGGAAGAGGGCAGAGGGAGAAGCAGACCCCCTGCCGAGCAGGGAGCCCGATGTGGGACTCGATCCCGGGACTCCAGGATCATGACCCGAGCCGAAGGCAGCCGCCCAACCAACTGAGCCACCCAGGCGCCCCTAAAACTGTTTTAATATCTATAAACTTTAAAAGCTTTAACTTCTAAGTCCATGGTGGTGATTATTTTTTATTTTCACCCTCTTACCAATTTCCTTTTGAAACAACCCAAATGGTAGAATGCAAAAAAATTTATATCACCTTTGGAAAACTAATGGAGAGTCTCATTCCCACTGTCATCCTTTTGAAGAGCTGTGGTAGGAAACAGTAAAGGTAAGGGCAGGGTGAGGGTATACGTCAGCCTGCCAGTTGCCAGCCAGCCCATTCAGGAGAAATTGGCTAAGGAGGTCGATCAGAAAGCCTGCCTCTCCATGTAAACTTAGTAGCACGTGCAGGCTGGGAGCTAGGGCTGGAGACAAAAATGGGACCAGTGTTGTCAGTAGGTAAAATCTGTATCCTACCCTGGGTGGAGCTGCAGGAGGGAGCTGATTCTCCAGTGTATATCCTGTGTGCTGCAGCTGTGGGGTCAGAGTAGACGTCATGGTGGAGGGGGGGGTCCTTAGTAGTAAGTGAGTATAGCGGAGTTTCCTACCCCTACCAGCTTCAGGCTAAATGCGGAGGCTGTGCCCTATTCAAGAATTCAACTGTGATCTGCACCATCTAGTACAGTGTAGGCCAGTGCTGTCCAGTAGAACTCTCTGCAGTTAGGGAAATATCTGTGCTGTCCAGTATGTGGCCACTAGTCACACATCTTTGGAGCCCTTGAAATGTGGCTAAGAACTGAATAACCACCAAAAGCCTTAAAAAGGGCTTTCCTGGGGCGCCTGGGTGGCTCAGTTGGTTAAGCGACTGCCTTCGGCTCAGGTCATGATCCTGGAGTCCCGGGATCGAGTCCCGCATCGGGCTCCCTGCTCGGCAGGGAGCCTGCTTCTGCCTCTGACCCTCCCCCCTCTCATGTGCTCTCTCTCTCATTCTCTCTCAAATAAATAAATAAATAAAATCTTTAAAAAAAAAAAAGGGCTTTCCTATTTCGGTTATTTTTCTCTTAAGGAGTTGATAGACAAAAGCTATTCATTACAACATTGTTTTTATATTAAGAAGCATATGTAATATCAGAGTAACAGAAATGTACTGGTTAAAGCAGTCTGTTTCATTCCCAGACAGTGGGATAGTATGCAGCCATTGAAATGCTGATATAGATAGACATTTATGGACAGAAAAGTTTTTTCCAATATGTTAAGTGAAAGGAGATTGGTTACAAAACCATGTGGTTAGTGTGTTCCCATATTTTTGTGTAAATATTTGAAGATATTGTGTGTGTGAGTATGTAAACACATACATAGATAAATAGGATCTGGAATTTAGGCATCAAAAGATTTATCTTTTTTTTTTTTTTTTTTAAAGATTTTATTTATTTATTTGACAGAGAGAGACACAGTGAGGGAGGGAAAACCAGCAGGGGGAGTGGGAGAGGGAGAAGCAGGCTTCCCACTGAGCAGGGAGCTCAACGCAGGGCTCCATCCCAGGACCATGACCTGAGCCGAAGGCAGACGCTTAACGACAGAGCCACCCAGGCACCCCCAAAAGATTTATCTTAATCCTCGTTCTGCCATTCGCTTTGTGCAAGTTACTTAACCTCTCAGCTTCTTCAGTTTTTCCACTGTAAAAGAGGGATTAAAAATAGCACCTATCTCATTGGGTTGTTTTAAAAATTAAATGAAATAACATGGCAGAATTGCTTAGCAGGATGCCTGTATTATCCTGTTATAAGATCATATAAAGCATCAGCTTTTTCGTGGTCATGGTGATTATTATTGTATCACACGTGTATGTGCGTAGGAGAAAGCTTAGGAGTACATAAAAAGTACATGAAGATGTCTAGTAGGATTGCAGGTGACCTATGTTTTCTTCTTTGTGCTTTTCTATGTTTTCAGATTCTGGTATTGCATTTGGGCAATATTACTTCTATAATTTAAAAATGTTTAAAATGTTTAAAACTTTTGGGGTGCCTGGGTGGCTCAGTCAGTTAAGCTTCTGCCTTCTGCCTTCAGCTCAGGTCATGATTCCAGGGCTCTCTGCTCATCAGGGAGCCTGATTTTCCCTCTCCCTCTGCCTGCAGGTCTGCCTACTTGTGCTCTCTCTCTCTCTCTCTGTCAAATAAATAAAATCTTTAAAAAACCCACAACTTTCTGTGTGCCTAAGTAATTAACAAATGATAATACCAGTTAAGCAAAAATGACTCATGGTAAGTGGATGAAAGATTTATGATACAGATTTATAATACGGATTTCATCACTCTCTTTAGAGATGCACAACTATTTTTGTGATTATACAAAATCTGTAAAATTAAGGCTGTTGGAAATGTAGTAGTGTAATCGAAACACATTCCTAAATGTAGAATTAGAGTTTTAATCATGTTTACATCTGGGAAGACTAAGACAAGTTATGTTTTAACTTGTATCCTTCATAATCTGGGCAAAAACTACATTTATCTCTATTTGGAAATGGTTTTGTTTGTGATTGCTTATTTCTGGGGTTCAGTCGCTCTAATGGTGTTGTAGATGGTTGGCAAAGCTGTAGACATCTAGGTAGAGTATTGCTTTGGTGGAGAGCATTGAATTTTGTATTTCCAAAATTGTTGGCCACAATCTTTTATATTTCACTTTGCTTAGAATTTACATGTGTCAGGTTCTGTTCTAGGCTCTGGGGAATGAGATGAACGAGAAAGGTGGCAGTCTTTCCAGGTAGGCAATCAAACAACCAGAATAGTCAGATCTTAAAGGTGGGTATGATAAAAGTAAGTGGGTACAGTAGGGTACCAGTGGAGAAGTGGTCAATTATATTTTGAGTGAGGGCGGATGGTGGGCAGAGAAAGGTAAAAAGGGGCTATCAAGGAAAGGCCAGGATGTGGAGCTGGATCTTGAAGGTGAGTGTCTCAGTATTTGCAGGTTGGGGTCAAGGCCTTTGTGGCAGTGAACCAGCTGTGGTGTGAGGCAGCATGGGGTATTGGGCAGCCTGAAAGTGGGTTGGTGTGGCTTAAGGTAGAATACAAGCCAGAGGCCAGCCAGTGAGAAAGCTGGAGAATCAGGTCAAGGAACTCTATGTTGATGTTTTCAGAAATAGGTTTAGGATAAGAGAAACTGCTGACCATTTTTTTGTTTGATCAGATCTTTTAAAGAACGCTCACTTTTTTTTTTTTTTTTTTTTTTTTTGACAGAGAGAGACACAGCGAGAGAGGGAACACAAGCAGGGGGAGTGGGAGAGGGAGAAGCAGGCTTCCCGCAGAGCAGGGAGCCCGATGCGGGTCTCCATCCCAGGACCCTGGGATCGTGACCTGAGCTGAAGGCAGACGCTTAACGACTGAGCCACCCAGGCACCCCCCAAAATGCTCACATTTAATAGATGCCATAGATGTAGATTTGAGGTGTTCTGAACCATGGAAGTTTTATGTGACATCATAGTTTTTCTTTCTTTTTCTTTTTTTTTTCTTTTCCTCTTCTTCTCCTCCTCCTTCTTCTTTTTTAAAACGATGTGGATCTTACCATATCACTAAATTGACAACTGAAACTATGTATTTCCTGATTTAAGAATAGCCTTCCTGAAGGTTCTTTCAGCTCCTTCTTCCTTCCCTATTCCCTAAGTTCCCCCTTCTTACCACTGCACCTGTACCAAACTCTGACTCCCACGAGGTCTTGTTGCCCCGCTATAGGGACACCTTTAAAGAATTTGTGAGTTAGAAGTAAAGGAAGGGAGGAAGCTGGGTAAAGACCTGTAGTGGTTCAGTAGCTGATTTCGCCATACTCGCTCGCTTATAAGGAGGCTGTTCTGTTCTGGATCATAATCCTGTGTTGCTTGCTTTGTTTTTTTCCTACTCATTAAAACAAAATTTCAGATCTTTAACCAATTAGATATTCATTTGGGCCAAAGTTAGCAAATAATTCTGGGAAGGGTCTTATATGAAGTTTGGGCAGATGTTTACTTTTTCTTCCTGCCCTGTGGTTTCTTCTCTCTCCATATTTAAAAATATTGAAGACTCTCCTATCACACAAAGCAAAACAGTATAAAACCACCTCTCTGAGGCCTTAGTGCCCCCATTCATAGCCTGTCAGTTTCTCCTCACCACTAACTATTAAGGGCAGCCTAGCATTTGTTGCAATCTGACTTTGTTTCCACTTTCAGTTTAGTTAAAAAAAAAAAAAATTATTGTGTGCCCACCAAATAACCAGCCTTGTTCTCCATGCAGTAAATAACAGTGAACAAGACAGCTGTGATACTTTTCCTTTGGAAGTGTCAGTGGAGAAAACTGTTCTTTCTAAGCTTCCTAAATACCTCCAATAGATGTTTACAAATCTAATAGACACTTCTCTCAACACTTGAAATCATCTATTCTCCCTTCTGAGAGGAGGGAAACCCTCTGGTTTTTATACCAATATCCTCTCTCCAGGGAGAAGAAGGCTTTTCCTCTGAGTACACATTCTGAGTCTTTGTGTCATCCTCTTTCTCTTAAATGTTTCTTTTTCAGACTCTTAAATGTTTTTATTTCAGGGCGCCTGGGTGGCTCAGTCGGTTAAGCGTCTGCCTTTGGCTCAAGTCATGATCCCAGGGTCCTGCGATCGAGTCCCTGTTGAGCATGGAGCCTACTTCTCCTTCTCCCTCTGCCCCTCTCCCTGCTCATGCTCTCTCTTTCTCTGTCAAATAAATAAAATCCTTAAAAAAAAAGTTTTTATTTCCCAAAAGTGCTCCCTACTAATTGCCCTTCTCACCTTTGCATGCAAAACACTTCTGGGGCCATCTTATCCCTGTGCTGATGACACCTCAGTTTTTTGTCTCCAATTGCACACTCTCTCCCGAGTTCCAGATCCACATATCCAAGACTGCTATCAAGGTGCCCCACGAACATCTCAAACTCAGTCATGTTTGATAGTAAAATCAACATTTCTCCCAACCTCAAAGCTGTAATGCTTTTCCTTGTCTCTAAATTTTATAACTGTCGGGGCGCCTGGGTAGCTTAGTAGGTTAAGCATCTGCCTTCCACTCAGGTCCTGGGATCATGACCTGAGCCAAAGGCAGATGCTTAACAACTGAGCCACCCAGGCGCCCCAAAATCGCACCACTATCTATTCAGTGGTTTGTACCATCCTGGATCATTTACCCTTAACATATCATATTAATTCTGCCCAGCCCTCTTTTTATTGACTTCCTTTCTATGCTTATTGCCATTGTTCATGTCCAGTAATATCTTCCCTCCCTGTCTCTCCCCAACCTTTTAAAAAATTTAAATTCCACTAATTGACATATAATGTATTACTTTCAGGGGTACAAGTCAGTGTGATTCATCAGTCTTATGTAATAGCCAGTGCTCATTACATCATATGCCCTCCTTAATGTCCAGCACCCTGTAATCCCGTCCCCCCACCCCCCTCCCCTCTAGCAACCCTCAGTTTGTTTCCTATCATTAAGAGTCTCTTATGGTTTGTCTTCCTCTCTGATTTTATCTTGTTTTATTTTTTCCTCTCTTCCCCTATGGTCCTCTGTTTTGTTTCTTAAATTCCACATATGACTGAGATCATATGATAATTGTTTTTCTCTGACTGACTTATTTCGCTTAGCATAATACTGCTAGTTCCATCCATGTCATTGCAAATAGCAATATTTCACTTTTTTCATGGCTGAGTAGTATTCTACCTATCTCTTTTTTAAAGACTTATTGGACTCACTGCTTCTAAAATTAGTTTTGGCCTATGGTCCCACACTCCTGGGATGTATGTGGATTACCAGAATCTATTTAGTCATGGAACCCATAACCTGAACAACTTTTGACTTCTAGGTTATATGAGAACTTAAAAATATAACTAAAAGGATTTATTGGTGTTTACTATATTCATCGTATGGAATGACCATATAGTTTAACAAAGAGTTAACATAAGTATATAACTATATATAGAAGTATTAGGATATGTATAAAAAGGTAGATAATATAAGTCATCATATGTTAAATTCAAAATGAGTGGGATAATATAATTGCCATAGGGATTTAGAAGAGTGAGAGATCATTAATGGTAAATCCCTTCATGAATGGAAGAGAACAAAGGAAGCAAAAAGCCAGCAAGGGTTAGTGGAGGATGGGGCATGGCTGAAAGGGAGAAAAAGATGGAAGGAGTAAAGATACATGAAATTAAAGTTTGTCACATTAAAAAAAACAAGTTTTCTATGGATGCACTGACTGCATAATGTATAGGGTTTAGTTGCCATGTTAGTGAAAAAAAGTCTTTTGATTTCATTCTCCTATAGTTCTTCAGTTTTACTTAATTTATGGTGACTAAACTATGTTCCTAATCCTGGCTAATCATTTTTTAGTTGTTTATCTACCCTCATCAAACAGGTGATTGGGCAATAGATTGTGTTTGTAACCAGAATAAACACATCCTTTGACACCAGAAAGAACCTAAAATACATGCCTTCATGAATATCTTTTGTATATATATTCAAGCTATGTGATCTTCTGTCAATATTCTGAAATTCTCAGATAGCCTAGCATTTTTAAAAAGTCAGTTATTTTGGTGATTTCTTAATAGATAAACAATCTTAACCAAACTTCTTTAATTTCGATCTTATCAATTCCAGAGATTATTAATGCTTATAACTTAAAATGTAGGGCTATTCCCAATAAATGTATGTAGATTCATTTTTTAAAAATTCACTCATTAAAAAAAATTCATTCAAGTCTTCATGTACATTGTATAGGTATCTTATTAATACATCTCTTTAGATTTTTCAGAAATTATATTTTTTCTTCATTACCATTTCAACTATTAGTATTTTTTTCAAGCTGGTCGTACTAAGAATTGGCATATAAAAACTCAGTTTAATATAAGATGGTTCTTGGCTTTGGAATGGAAATGATAAGGTCATTAAGATTTTTCCTGACTCAGTAGTATTAACATATAATATCCAAGAGCAGTGGTTTTCAAGCTCTTTTTGACTGTGACCCACTCTTGCTTTGGCTCTATCTTACTTATAACCTATGAGGTACACGGTGTTTTCAATTATTTTCTCCTCTAGTCCCAATTGAGGTGATTTCCCCTGATGGATGAGAAATGCTGGTTGCAACTCACTAAACTGATTTCGTAATCCATTAACGGGTTATAAGCTGCAGTTTGAAATACCGTATCTTAGAGTAGGTTTTATAACTTAAAAAATTAATATATAACTTAATATTATATTAAGTTATAAATTAATATATAACTTAATATAACTTAAAAAATGCAGAGCAGTATGAGGTAGCAAATTCAAATTATGCATAATTTGTTCCTTCAGGTAACTCCTGTTGACATTTCAGAAATATTGAAGAAATATAGCATAATAGGAATTCAAAAAATACTGAAAGATTTAAAATGAAAAATTTTAAACCTCTGTCTTTCTCATCCTGGTGCTTCTGTACAAAAGTAGCTATATATGTGCTAATATAGACATAAAAATACAATGACTTCTTTTGGCCTTTCCAATGTATTTTTATGTGTTTATTAGCACATATATATCTTCTATTTTTAAAAAAATTTTTTCAAAGATTTTATTCATTTTGTTTTTTTAAAGATTTTATTTATTTTTGCAAGAGAGCAAGAGAGGGAACATAAGCAGGGGGAGTGGGAGAGGGAGAAGCAGGCTTCCTGGCGGAGCAGGGAGCCCAATGCGGGACTCGATCCCAGGACCCTGGGACCATGACCTGAGCCGAAGGCAGACGCTTAACTGACTGAGCCACCCAGGCTCCCTTTATTCATTTATTTTAGAGAAACAGAATATGCGTGTGAGTGGGGAGGGGCAGAGAGGGAAGAAGAGGGACAAGCAGCCTTTGCCTTGAGCATGGAGCCTGACAGGGAGCCGATCCCACGACCCCAAGATCAGACCTGAGGTTAAACCAAGAGTCTGACGTTCAACCGACGACTGAGCCACGTAGGCGCCCCTGTATCTTTTAAAAGTACCAAAAGAGGTTATATTCTGTTCTATCTATATTAACATTTTTTCTTGGTACTCTTTCCATACCAACAATTCAGATCTAATTCTTACTGTATTCTTTTTAATGGCTATATAATATTTCCACCATAGGGATGGGCCTTTAATTTATTCAGCCAGTTTCCTATTGATACCATTTAGATACTTTTTTTTTTTTTTAAAGATTTTATTTATTTATTTATTTGACAGAGGGAGAGAGAGACAGCAAGAGAGGGAACACAAGCAGGGGGAGTGGGAGAGGGAGAAGCAGGCTTCCCACGGAGCAGGGAGCCTGATGTGGTGCTGGATCCCAGGACCCTGGGATCATGACCCGAACTGAAGGCAGACGCCCAATGACTGAGCCACCCAGGCGCCCCCCATTTAGATACTCTTAAGCTTTAAAATTTCCTTCAGAAATTTTTCCCTATCTCATAGATGAAAGATATCTCCATTGCTTCAGTTCGCATTCTTATATTGTGAGATAGTCATATTTTCATATAATTTTTTACTATTTTAGTTAGTATTTCCTTTTGTGAAATGTCTATTCATATTCTCTGCCCATTGTTTTATTGATGTGGTTTTTTTTTTTTTTAAGATTTTATTTACTTATTTGACAGAGAGATAGAGAGCACAAGTAGGCAGAGCGGCAGGCAGAGGGAGAGGGAGAAGCAGGCTTCCCGCTGAGCAGGGAGCCCAACACAGTGCTCGATCCCAGGACCCTGGGATCATGACCTGAGCGGAAGGCAGTCGCTTAACAACTGAGCCACCCAGGTGCCCCGAAGTGGTTTTTTTTCTTAATGATTTTTGTAAGCCCTATAAATCAAGCAAATTAGCCCTTTAATGTTAATGTCTTACAATTTGGTGATGTTTTCCACGTTTGTTGTTAGCCTTTTGACTTTGTTTAGGATATATTTTCTGAACAAGACAGTTTTGTTGTCAGATTTATCAACCTTTTCCCTGTGAATTTTACTTAAAAGGAGCTTCTCCCTTTGGCAGATGTTTGTTTTCAGTGTGACCAGAACTTATGTTGGAGAATTACATTTCAAAGAGGAGAGTCTAGTGAGATTTGACATTTTATATGTATTTTTCAAGCAGCTGAATGAAGACATTTCAAAGCTCCAAGATTATTCAAAGAAAGCTTACTTTAAAGTTGATGTCCTTTTTTGCATCTGTGCTCTGCTAAACATAATATTATTGAAAGTTATAGTATTTTGAATTATCTTTCATTATTATAATGTAGTAATTACTAGGGTTTTTTTCCCCTAATTGTTTTAACATATTTTCATAAAAGTCACATATGTCACAATGTAGCTCTTTTAAAAAAGTAAAGGTAGGGGCCCCTGGGTGGCTCAGTTGTTAAGCATCTGTCTTCAGCTCAGGTCATGATCCCAGGGTCCTGGAATCGAGCCCCGCGTCGGGCTCCCTGCTCAGTGGGAAGCCTGCTTCTCCCTCTCCCATTCCACACTGCTGTGTTCCCTCTCTCACTGTTTTCTCTGTCAAATAAATAAAATCTTAAAAAAAAAAAAGTAAAGTTAATACTCAGTAGAAATATTTAGGATTTATTAATTCTAGTAGATGTTTAATATAAAAGAAGTCATTTATTTCATTGTGGAAACTCACCCCCCTCTGTGTTTGCTTATAATGCCTACAAAGGTTTTTTAGCGGAGTAGGAAGGAAGTAGATTTTCTGTTTAATGGAAACAATACAGTAGACATTTCCTGGATTGCATTTTGGTCAGATCATTTAGTAGCTTTACTTATTACTACTGTTTAAATTCCCGTGAGGTCTTCAGGAGCTATAAATGATTAATTTATTTGAGCCTTGACTTCACTGTGTTTATCTTCTCTGGAAGCATAGTGATGTGAAAAACGTTGAGTTACTGGTATTGGTATTTTAGCTATTAATAATTAATCAAAACCTTTAGCTATAAATTGTAAGTATGAGTGCAATTTCTTGTAGTTGTATGGGAGGGGTGTCTGACCACTGATAATGTCAGTCATTCTGAAAAGCAGAACATCCAACATGGATGAAACAAGTTCCTTCAGAAAGCAAAACCCTCTCCCTCTCCCTCAAAATCCTCAGCCGGAACCATCTAGATGGCGGGCAGGGAGGGAGTGGGTAAGGGATGACCTTCAGGGCTACTTGGTTGCCTGCTTTTATTAAAGAAAATGTAAACCATATATTTTAGAAGTATAAGCTGTAAGGGTATGGGTTAGGTGTGAACCCAGATAGCTTGAGAGTGCACTGAAATAAAAATAAGGTTTATTATGGCCATTTAGGATAAAATTACTACTTTTTTTTTTTAAGATTTTATGTATTTATTTGACAGAGAGAGAGACAGTGAGAGAGGGAACACAAGCAGGGAGAGTGGCAGGCAGAGGGAAAAGCAGGCTCTCTGCTAAGCAGGGAGCCTGACACGGGACTTGGTCCCAGGACCCTGGGATCATGACCTGAGCTGAAGGCAGACGCTTAACGACTGAGCCACCCAGGCGTCCCTAAAATTACTACTTTATTTGCTTAACTAATCAAATGCCGACTTCAATTTTCAGACTTACCAAATTCCTTGTTAGAAATTTTGTTTCTTGGTTTTGAAAATATTATTTTTTCTATGTGGAATAAATGTCATTTAAGCAGTGTGTTTGAAAACCAATTCCTGTCCTGCTGCTTTCGTTTTTTCATTCAACAAAACCTGCCGAGTGTCTACTTTGTGCTAGGTCCTGTGCTAGGTGGTTTTATAAATATTCATCTGGAAAGAAAAGACACATCTCTGTTACACAGTGATAGAAGTCTGCCATGGCAAATTTAGAACAAAGTGGGAATTGCATTTGATATGTGCTCCTAAAAGATGAATGGTGAAGGAGTTCTTAGAGTTGACGTCTTCCGGCCATAGTGAGAGTAACTGCTAGCTGGTAGTGCACTTGCTGGCTGGTGGAGGCTCTGTACTGCTCAGGTCTCTTTCCAACAAGTATGCTGCTTTAGGAGCACCTTCTCTGACTTCCCAGAGCACGTTAGGTTTGCTGTGTATGCATATATCTTAATAACCTCATCATAATTTTAATTTAAAAATTATTTCTTTACTCCTTCTCCTCTTTGGTCTCTATTACGCCGTAAACCTAACCTGAGGCTCCCTGTGCCCGCAGTATGCTAGGCACTCAGGTTTATTAAGGAATTTTGACTTCTTTTTTTTTTTCTTTATCATTGTTACCTGCTGGGTATTTTCTGTCATGCTTCTGCCTCATCTGCATGTCCTAGGCCAAGGCTTTGTGGGAGATACTGGGTAATGGGCAGCATTCTGAGCAGTGGAGACCTTGGGAGCCCATTCCTGATGATGGCATATGGAGTATCCTTATGGTGAAGGCCACAACCTATGGCAGTTATGATACTCCCTTTGTCAGGGAGTGTTTTTTAAAAACACTCATAGTTTAAAAGCTCACTGGTTCTTAATTTGGATCTTATCCATCTGCCTCATTTACAGTGCAGTTTTTTTTTTTTTTAAAGATTTTATTTATTTATTTGACAGCGAGAGAGGGAACACAAGCAGGGGGAGTGGGAGAGGGAGAAGCAGGCTCCCCGTAGAGCAGGGAGCCCGATGCAGGACTCGATCCCAGGACCCTGGGATCATGACCTGAGCTGAAGGCAGTCGCTCAACCAACTGAGCCACCCAGGTGCCCTACAGTGCAGTTTTATCTTGAGTCTTAGCTCCGCCTAGCACCCCATTCCCCAGAAATTATTTCTGGAAAAATAGATTTAGCCTTTGGGGTGGATGGTTTTGAATGTTCTGTTTAGAGTTTTAACTTTGAAGCCATTTAAGATTTTGAATGGGAGAGTTAACGTTATCAGACTTTTTATTTTAGGAAGGTATTTTGATGTCAGTGCATAGGATGTATTAAAAGAGATAGGAGAGGGGCGCCTGGGTGGCTCAGTCAGTTAAGCGTCTGCCTTCGGCTCAGGTCATGATCCCAGGGTCCTGGGATCGAGCCCCGTGTTGGGCTCCCTGCTCGGCAGGGAGTTTGCTTCTCCCTCTGCTGTCCCCCCCGCCCAGCTTGTGCTCTCTCTCTCTCTCAAATAAATAAATAAATAAAAATCTTTTAAAAAAATAGAAGAGATAGGTGATACATCATCACTCATTAATTCAGCCAGCATTTGTTGAACACCTACCGTGTGTCTGGCTTGTTCAAGACAATGGAAATGTAGAGATGGAAGACACAGTCCCTGCACTCCAGGACCTTACAATCTATTAAGGGAGATAGATAATTAAACTACATCATAATTTTATTTAATTAGTGGTGTGTTAACAAGAAATACAGGATGGATGGAAACAGAAGAGAGATACCTACTTCTGACTAGGAGTTTCAGGGAAGACTTCTTAGAAGCAGTGATAAACTACTACTTTCTTTTTTTTTTGTTTTAAAGTTTTTATTTATTTATTTGACAGAGATAGAGAGAGCAGGAATACAAGCAGGGGGAGTGGGAGAGGGAGAAGCAGGCCTCCCGCCGAGCAGGGAGCCGGATGTGGGGCTCGATCCCAGGATGCTGGGATATGACTTGAGCCGAAGGCAGACGCTCAATGACTGAGCCATGCAGGCGCCCCTAAACTACTCCTTTCTAAAAAAGCAAGTAGGCATTAATCAGACAGAGGGTAGGGAAGATCTTTCCAGGCAGAGACAGGGGCCCATGTGTAAAGGTGAGAATTCATGAGTGATATTTAAAAGGCAGGGTATGTAGCACTTGTTCAGTGCCTGAACACTGATTGATGATAAGTTTTGAGCTTACCTTGGTAATTAGGAAATATTAGTGTAATTGCAGGAATAGTGGGCACACTAAGAGGGAGAGGTCGGCAAGTGATGTTCAGTCTTGGATCTGTGGATTTTGAGGTACAGAGAGATTCATGTGGACGTAGATATGCATAGTTGGAAATTGACGTCAGAGCTTAGGGGCAAGGTTAGAGCTAGAGCTAGAGATTTGGGATTCTCCATAAAAGTAGTAGCTAAACCTCAGACACATGAGTAAGATGTTAAGAGGGACTGCAGAATAGAGAAGGAAAAGAGGACTAGAGACAGAATTATGGAGAGTAAGACAATACTTTTTTTTTTTAAAGCAAGGATCTAATTAAGGAGTTTTAAATTAGATTTTTTTTCCTTCCTCATTTTGCTTCTAGGACAAAAACAAGGATAGATGAGAAGAAAATAAGCATTTGTTAGAAGTTTATTTATTGAAACCCCAAGGCTCTAAAACAATGTCCAGAGTCAAAGACAAATTTAGTTTCAATAATTGTGAAGGTAGGGAAGATTTTCAACCAGGAGCATTGAAACAAGAAAAGATTTTCTGATTACCACTCATTGACTCAGAAAGCCCTTGAGAATTCCAGTTCCTTAGGTTTTACTTTGTAAACTCTTTATTTTGATTTGCATTGGTTTTGTTTTTCATATTTAAGCTTTGTATATTCAGAGTGCTTATAAAACACTCATAGTTAGGGGTGCCTGGGTGGCTCCATCAGTTAAGCATCTGCCTTGACTTAGGTCATGATCCCAGGGTCCTGGGATCGAGCCCTGCATCAGGCTCCCTCTGCCTGCCGCTCCCCCTGCTTGTGCTCTCTCGCTCTCTCTGTCAAATAAATAAATTAAATCTTTTTAAAAAACACTCATAGTTTAAAAAGAACATATCAGCTATCATAATTGAGGGGATATTTATTTATTTATTACAGATCTTATTTGGTTTCAAGTATCTCTCAAGTACCTGTAGTACTTGAGGTCAGAGAGAAAAGGAAACCAGATTGCTACAAAATGGAAAGGAAAGTAACTTTCCTATAGCTATGGTATTATTATAGATCGTACCAGGGGAGTTTCAGGAATTTGGTAAGGAAATGCTATGGCATTCCCCATCACAGCACATCTCCTTTTTTTTTTTTTAAGAATTTACTTATTTATTTGAAAGAGAGAGAGCACAACCAGGGGGAGGGGCAGCAGGAGAGGGAGAAGCGGACTCCCTGCTGAGCAGGGAGCGGGGCTTGATCTCAGGACCCTGGGATCATGACCTGAACCAAAGGCAGATGCTTAACCAACTGAGCCACCCAGGCGCCCCAGCAGCACATCTCCCTTTAACAGGTTCTCCGACTGTCCAGAGTGGTTGGTCTCTTCCACTCATGTATGTGGGCAATAATAGCTATTATTCATCAAGAACTTACAGTATGCCAGGCATTCTGCATATATTATGTCATTTAGTCCACATCACATTCTTGTTAATAAGAGTTAATTAATAAGAGTAATAACTATAATTTATCAAGCACTTAATATGTCCTATGCATTGTGTTACATAGTCAATGTACTTATATTCATTTAATTCTTACAGACCCTGTGTTTGTGTTTGGCAGTAGATATTCATTATTCCATGAGGCCCAGAGGGGTTTTGAAATCAACTTGCTTTATGTCATGCAGCTAGTAAGTCAGGACTGAAACTCAGATCTGGGAATTCTACAATCTGTACTTTTTGCATTATGCGTGCTGCTTCACTGTCGCCTCTCCTTTGGGGCAGTCGGAGCATTGACCTCCCTGAAGCTTATGACTGGTACCTAAGCAGTGTCCCTAAAGTAAAATAAAGCAAAATAATTTAGGGCCACCTTGAGCCAGAGCTGGGTTACTGTTTTATAGACCCCTTTTCAGAGTATGAGTGCCACCTGCTGGGAGGTTATAATGTATCTATGTGCTTGCAAAGACCAGCTTCCCAAAGGGCTGCTGTCACAGATGTGGAAGTGGCAGATTTCTAAACGCTAATTCTTAGCTTGCCGTTTAGGAATACTGCAGCATTTTGGAATTAGCTGAGTCCCCTCTTTGCCATAAAATAAACTGCTTCACGACGTGGATGGAACTGGAGGGTATTATGTTGAGCGAAATAAGTCAAACAGAGAAAGACATGTATCATATGACCTCACTGATATGAGGAATTCTTAATCGCAGGAAACAAACTGAGGGTTGCTGGAGTGGGGGGGGTGGGGTGGGAGGGATGGGGTGACTGGGTGATAGACACTGGGGAGGGTATGTGCTATGGTGAGCACTGTGAATTGTGTGAGACTGTTGAATCACAGATCTGTACCTCTGAAACAAATAATGCAATATATGTTAAGAAAAAAAAAAAAGAAGAAGAAGGTAGCGGGAGGGGAAGAATGAAGCGGGGAAAATCGGAGGGGTAGACGAACCATGAGAGACGATGGACTCTGAAAAACAAACAGGGTTCTAGAGGGGAGGGGGGTGGGAGGATGGGTTAGCCTGGTGGTGGGTATTGAGGAGGGCACATTCTGCATGGAGCACTGGGTGTTGTGCACAAACAATGAATCATGGAACACTACATCTAAAACTAATGATGTAATGAATGGGGATAATATAAGAATAAAAAAATTAAAAAAAACCCCTGCTTCATTTGTCTTCCTTTTGTGTATGTGGGGGTGGGTGGGAGGGGGTCATACACTTTAAAAAATGATGTAACTCAGTGCTTCCTAAAGTAAAGGCATTTTCACCATGGGAAAGATTGATAGTCAAATGAATCCTACAGTTACTTTCTTTCTTTCTTTCTTTCTTTTTTTCCTGCAGTTACTTTCAACAGATCAAATAAGAATAGAAAACTGAGGGCGCCTGGGTGGCTCACTCGGTTAAGTGTCCGATTCTTGATTTCGGCTCAGGTTATGATCTCAGGGTCGTGAGTTCAGGCCCTGCGTCAGACTCTGCACGGAGTGTGGAGCCTGCTTAAGATTCTCTCTCTCTCTCTGTCTGCCTCTCGCCCACCTCTCTCTCTCTCACTCTCTTAAAAAAAAAGAATAGAAAATTGAATTTACTTTGAGATAAATGAGTCATTGAAGTATAAGAGGACCCTTTCCATTCAGATACCCTAAAAGAGGAATCTGGAACCCATGGGAGGGGGGCATCAGAGACTTGGAGAGCAGAAAGAGGGGTAAGAGGGGAAGAAAGATGTATGTATAAAAATTAGAATGGGTTCTGTAATTGGTAGTCTAGCCCAAGCTTCCCCAAAGTGAGTCAGGATCCTAAATAGTGCCTTCGAGAAAAAAGATTAGGATTGTAACTTTGAATTATATGTTTAGGATAGTGAAAAGTAGATACTCTTTATGGTCACTTAGATGCCCTTGAAGATCAGGTAAAATCTTGGGATGTTCATTGCACATTCTTCATTAGGCTCCTTTGAGATTATGTTAGTACTCTAAGTATCTGCACAGGAGATGCTATCATTTAGTGTAGGATTTTCACAGGAAAATCACATTATACTTAACTGTTGTTTAGATATGATTAAAGCATATCTATAGTTGCATGATGTCATGTTGAACAAATATTTGTGTGACAAGAGATTCAAGTCCATTGGTAAAATCTGATATTGCCAAGAATGAAGGAAAGTACAAGTACAACTGTCCCCTTTCTTCGGGTCCCTTTTCAGATCAATCACGTAAGGAACCGTGATAGTTTGATAGTATCTTATCTTAGCAGGAGATATCTTTCTGGAGAGAAAGAACTGTCTTTTGGGTGTGTGTGTGTACATGTGTGTGAGTTTTTAAATGATAAGAGTAAGTTTTTAAATTATAAGAGCTCATTATAGAAAACTTGTAAAATAGAAAAATAGAACTAAAAAATCACACCTAATCCCACCACCCAAAGATAACTATGTTAATGTTTTGATGTGTTTCCTATTTTACAGACATTTAATACTTTGCAGCTTTTTCTACTACATCACAATATTATAAGTCTTTTCTCATGTATTTAAAAACTCTTGGGGGGTGCCTGAGTGGCTCAGTTGGTTAAGCGACTGCCTTCGGCTCAGGTCATGATCCTGGAGTCCCGGGATCGAGTCCCCCATCGGGCTCCCTGCTCAGCGGAGGGTCTGCTTCTCCCTCTGACCCTCCCCCCTCTCATGTACTCTATCTCTCTCTCTCATTTTCGCTCTCTCAAATAAATAAATAAATCTTTAAAAAAAATAAACTCTTGGTATAGGGCACCTGGGTGGCTCAGATGGTTAAGCGTCTGCCTTCGGCTCAGGTCATGATCCCAGCATCCTGGGATCGAGTCCCGCATCGGGCTCCCTGCTCCTTGGGAGCCTGCTTCTCCCTCTACCTCTCTCTCTCTCTCTGTCTCTCATGAATAAATAAATAAAATCTTTAAAAAAAAAAAACTCTTGGTATATGCGCATGAGGCTACAATATGTGGATATACTGTAATTCACTTGTCAGTGAATAATATTTCTTATTATCAGACATTTATGTTTGCTGTTTTTGTTCATTTGTTTCTTCAGTAAATAGTGGTAGAGAAATTTCCTTTTTTTTCATTTGTCTGCTTCAGTAAATTGGGGTAGAGAATACACTCTTGTGTGGCATCTGTTTAGGGTCTAGCATTGTGTTAGTAAACTAGCCTTGAAAGTAATCAGTGACTCATCTGTTTTGTTCCTCAGGTGTGTCCCCCCGGGTCCCCTTCTCCTGTGCGCATTTTCTTCAGAATTTTGTAGTGCTTATTTCATTCACAGCCCTTTCAGGAAACACCCTCACAGCGCCCTTTTCCATTTCAGGTTCTGCACAGGTGAAATACCTCACCCTGAGCTATGTTTCTGCTCTTCACATCAAGGCAGCTCTCTTCTGCTTCTGGTAGTGTGGGTGCTAGTTGAGAGAACTATTCCTTTTTAAGCTTAAAATAGATGTAGCTTGCAGAAAGTCAGTATCTTTAGAAAAACTACTTTAGACGTAGTCTATTCAGTTTATTAAAAGCAAAATCGTTCAAAACACCTTTTGGAAGGATACCAAAGTTTTATAATATTCCAAGCTCTTTACTGATTTGTTTTGTAAGAACTAGATAAGTTCAGTAGATTTAATTCTTTTGACAAATATTTATGGAGTGCTTACCATGTGCCAGGCACCATTTTAAGCATGGGGGTATAAAACCAGCAAAAACTTTGCCTTCATGGAGCTTATGTGTTAATGGAGAGAAACAGACAATAAACAAGATAAAATAAATAAACAATACCTAGGTCCCCAATTCCTTAAATGAAGCTTTGGGAACCAGATGTGTTTTAAAGATTTTTTATTTTTTATTTATTTATTTGAGAGAGAGAGAATGAGAGAGAGAGAGCACATGAGAGGGGGGAGGGTCAGAGGGAGAAGCAGACTCCCTGCCGAGCAGGGAGCCCGATGCAGGACTCGATCCAGGGACTCCAGGATCATGACCTGAGCCGAAGGCAGTCGCTTAACCAACTGAGCCACCCAGGCGCCCAACCAGATGTGTTTTAGATTCAAAAATTTTAAGAAGATTTTAGAAAGATAATATGGTGTATATATTATGTTACCTAACACCCAGGGAAGCAGTAATCAAACCTTTTAATATTCTTCAGTATCGAAGTATGATCATTCACACTGGGATGGATAAAGACTATGACAGCTTCATGTTAGTGCAAGTGAGATATTTCTGCAAAATGAGTATCAAAGGATAATTTCCAAAAAAGATAAAATTATGATGTGATACAGAGATGAAATGAATGCATTTTGAAGATTTTATTTAACTTATTAAATGAAGGAACCCAATAGATGGTATAGCCCATTCAAAGGAGAATCCTTAGAACAGACATATTTATAGATCAGGAATATTAAAATGATGGGCAAATTGAGGCAAAACTCACCTCTTCCATAACAGGAGAAGGAAGTCAGTGAACCTCTTCTGGACAGGACAGTTTGCATGTGTATAGACAAGAATTATCCTGCATTGTTATCAGTTATCTATAATGTACAGAGTTGAAAATAGCTTCCATAGAATTAGAATCTGATAACCTGAAAGGATGTGCCCTTGACAGTGTATTTTTTTTTCCACTGAGGTTAAATTTTTTTTTTCCTACATGAGTTCCTAGAAAGCTTTGTTTTCTGAGCTCTTCAGAATTATAGATAAGGGAAATAGAGGCATAATACATTTGACAGTGATAGTGCTTTGCAGAAAAATAAAGGTGCAGAGGGAGGTTACAATTTCAAATAGAGGAGGCAGGAAAGACTCACTGAGAAGGTGATATTGTGAGTTGAGTTAAAGTAGATGAAGTTGTTTACCTGAGTAACTGGAATGATGAGGTTGCTATGAACTGAGCCGGAGGAAGAGCAATTGAGGTAGAGGGCAGGGGAGGTGGAGATCACCCCTTCAGTTTGGGCCCTTAGACATTCAAGTAGAGATGCTGATGCAGTTGGATACACATTGCGGGAGTTCAGGGAAGATGTGCGGGCTAAAGATGAACATTGGGGAGTTCATGCACGTCGGTGACATTTAAAGCCCTCAAACTAGATGAGATCACTAAAAACAGGGCTTCTTCTATGGGCCAGGCTCTGCGTTAGTCCCTGGGGATACAGGGATAAATTAAAAATTGTTCTCAAGGTTTAATGGGGGCAGTTATAAACAGTCAAAGCAGTATAAAAATATACTAATATAAATACACATAAAGTACAGATGATTCCGTGAAGTCAAATCTGAGCGTCATCTTAAACTCCATCACCCTCAAACTTCCTCGTTCGGTGACCTGACCGTGAGACATGCACAGAAGATATTCAAAGTGTGGGACCTTTAATATCAGCTGGCTTCTCCACTAACCCCCTCTGCCCAGCAAACTTTCAGTGATACTAGAGAGCCTTGCTGGTGACACTCTGCATGGCTTACAGGGCTCCCCATTATTTGGCATTTGTCTTATCCCTTGCTTTACTTGAATGAATAAAGACTGTAACAGCTTCATGTTAGTACAAGTGAGATATTTCTGCAAAACGAGTATCAAAGGATAACTGTACACTTAAAAATGGTTAAAATGGTAAACTTATGTATATTTTACCACAATAAAAAAAAATGGAACATAGAAAGGAAAAGACCTAGAAATACATTGCTGCTGTAATAAAAAAAGAGAAAGATTTCTACCTACTAAAATTGTATACTGATACTGGAGAGAATTTCTAGGATAGATTGTATTGAAAACAAGTGCTATCTTTTGAGTAAATAAGGACAGATAAAAATATATAGTCATATTTGCTTTTATTTGCATAAAGAAACACTGGAAGGATTAACTAATAAAAGTTGTTAGTTCTAGCAGATAAGGAGGACTAAGGTCACCAGGGGCAGGCGTGGTAATGAGACATCTCAATGTATTATATCCTTTTATGTACTTTTGATTTTTGGACCATGTAAATGTATTACCTATTCAAAATAATGTTTAAACATGGGAGTTAAAGTGGTTTCATTGTAGAGGGATCATCAATTTGTAGCCACAGAAAACAGCTTTTTAGAGATACTGATTGAAATATTGCTACATGTGACATCCCCTCCCCCAGACAAGTCAGAGCCTGGTTTAGATGAAGAAGTGAGTTTCACCTCCCTTCCACTGCAGGCAACAAAGAGAACGTATTCTGGGTAGAGATTTAATAAAGCCAAACTCTCTTAGTTCATTAATACCAAGAGTCAGAAAGAGAGGGTGACAAGACATTGCACCTGCAGTGAGGCCTCTTACCAGGGTCCAAATGCTCGAAGGTTGACCATGGCAAATAGGGTCATTAAATATATTAAGCTACTGAGTCTGGGAGCCTTAACCATTCAAAAACAGGAAAACTGTCTGGATATAGCTCTGCATCCCTCCCCCCACTTTCTCTGATTCTGTCACTAATTAGGAGCATATTATGTCTAACATTTGCATCTGAAGCAAGAAGCAGGATTGTTTCACCTTTCTTAGGCAGTGGGAGCAGAGAGAGCGGCCGATAGCTGAGCACCCACCTAGTGGCCCCCCTCCTGCCGTCCCCACCAAGGGAGTAGGACTATTATATCTTCTCTAGACATTTCTTTCCAGCTCTTCTTTCCCACCTAGATCCAGTAGGAAATGTGGATAGAACCCTGAGGCAGACTGCGTAAAGTAGAAGGCTGTCTCTGGGCAGCCCAGCCCATCCTAACTCTTGCTTCTTAGCTGTGTCCCAGGGCATGTGGTTTGAGGGAGAGCCCAGGGAGTCATATCCGGGAACCATGCCCAGATTATAGCTGGTAGAGCACCACCTTCCAGCAAGGTGGTCAAAGTGCAGGTCAAGAGAAAAAGCTGAAGTACAGAGCCAAAATGAGAGAATTGAAGGACTGGGAAACAACATTGAAAGTAGTGAAGAATTCGGCAACTGCGAAGAAATTTATAAAAGTTCCAGAGATGGAATTCACATGATTTTTTTTTTAGGATTCCAGCACAGGCACTGAAGGTATACTTTACTCATTTAAAATTATTAGGAAAAAATAATAAAAGTTATTAGAATGGGGGAGCAATTCATTTTTCTCTTGCCTCATTGATCAATTTGTAGGTCTGTCTTGCCCCTTACACTGTAGGAATTGCAGACAAGGACTTTAGCCATAGTGGACAAAGCATGGACTTTGGAACTGGGCAGATCTCTTTAAATCCAAACCGCTTCTCTTTCTAGGTGTTTGGTTTTGGTCAAGTTATTTTTATAACACTGGACTTCAGTTTCCATGTGCATCATAGGGTTGTTATAAGGATTTAACGAGAGAAAAACGTGTATATATGATCATCCTACACACAGAAAGTATTCAGTAGAAATTTTGTTCCCTCTTCCGTTTTGTGTCTCCCACAGAGTTTTACGTTTAAAAGACATTCAAAATATCAAATTGAGCATGTTAGTGTTAAATTTGAATGCTGGTTAAGGACCGCCTGAGGCAGGCATGTTTATAAGGCTTTCCCCTCGAACAGTGAAAGTTGTTGTTGCTAAATAATTTATCAAGCAGCTGCCTGTTATGTGCCAAGTGCTAAGGTTTCACTTGTGGATCTGGTTTATCTTTTTATGATTTCCTTCTTACTATCAGGGTTCAGCTTCTACTCTGTGAGGGCCTCTTCCTTACTCTCTATTTATGGGACCTCTTCTCCACACCAATTTTTTTTTTTTTTAATCAGTGGGTATGAGAGACATTACCTTATACTCACTGTTTTTCTAAAAAACCTCAACGACATGCTTTAGGCATGGATAAGTGTGGGGACTGTTATATCTCTTTCCTTTTTTTGTCAAATATTTACTGAACACCTCCTGTGCTAGGGTAGAAAAAAACAGAATGAATACGTGATTCCTGCTCCCCAATAGTAAAAAAAAATAAGCACACTCTAAATTATATTTAATTACTTCATGATACAATATTTACTTTTGTTTACCATTTTACATTTTACTGTTTAAAATGATCCCGTTTTGCAAACACTCACATACATGTGGAAAAAGAATTTGGAAGGGTATCCACCAAGATGGGGCAGAGCTTATCTTGGAGTAGGGGTATTTTTTTAAATTTTATTTTGCTTATCTGGATTGTCTAAATTTTCAAAAATTTCACTAGAAAGTGCATCATTTCCCCCTGCTTGCGAACAGGAGAGTGACCCCTCTCTTCCTCTTGCATTCAGCTTTTGCGAGAATTGAATCACCCTAACGTGATCGCCTTGCAGAAGGTGTTCCTTTCTCACAGTGACAGGAAGGTGTGGCTGCTCTTTGATTATGCAGAGCATGATTTGTGGGTAAGTCTAAACTCGCTTTATTTTTGGGACCCTTTCCTCTAGGTACAGAGAAACAGTTGTATATACGCACTGCATATTGCTAATGCGCGTAAAGGAAAATTTGCTTTGTTGACCAGAGTTTAAAATAAATATTAAATGCAAATGCAGATTTAAAAGAACTCGAGCAATAAACACTGTCATATCCTGAGAAGATGGTATTTGTAACATTCAGAAATTTCACTTCAGAAAGTGGTAATGTGTGTGAGATTGTAATTTTATGCAAATCATCAATGACCGTTTACCGGTAATGTGTAGTGAAAATTGCTTTCCTTTGTGGTACACACAGTAGTTCAACTTTCACCAATTATGTACTTGTGAATAATTTCCCTTTCTAAGTTAAGGTCCGTCTCTTGCAGCATTTTTCCAATTAAAACTGACTCCACCAAATGGAAGTACATATATAGTTTTACAAATATTAGCCAAAAATTCTAATTCCAAAATTTTTAAGTTAGAAATCAGGGTATTTAAGCATTTTATCCAAGGAGTTGCTAAAAGTACAAAAATTCAAACTTGGCAGTAAGTCCACGTTTTTGATAGTTAAGTTTTGACTTAACATAGTTTGGTGTGTCATCTATATATACGGCACATCTGTTTAGGAGTAACTTTAACAGACTTACAGGTCTTGAAGGAACTTTCAGAATTTATGCTATTATAGCATATTGACAAGAATGTCCAATGAATTTCTCTCATGGATATTCATAAAAATTATGTTTTCCCCATTTCTCTGTATCTTTTATATTTCTGCCAAGGTTTATTTGATAACGTGTGCACTTCACTTTGAACGTCAGTGATGTGACGAAAGAACATGTAGTGCATTGGACTAGTCAGGTCCTGTAGAACTGTGTTTTTTGTAACATGGTGGCCCCCAGCTGCGTGTGCCCATTGAGCACTTGAAGTGTAGCTGGTCTAAATTGAGATGCATCATAAATATAAGATACACACTGATTTTTGAAGACTTAGTAGGAAAAAAATGTAAAATACCTCATTAATATGTTATATGTTGAAATGATAATATTTTGAATATACTGGGTTAATTAAAATATAGTACATCAATTTTAGCTGTTTTTTTTTTTTTCTTTTGATGTGGCTGTAAAAAGTTGAAGGTTATATATGTGTAGCTCCTACTATATATTTTTGGGGGGGACACTGATGCTACAGTATAAACCCTAATTTTCTATTAGTTCTTTAAATAAAGTACATATTGTTGAACAGTTTATAAAAAAGCAAGAAAGCTATGTAAATAGCTTAAAATGTTTCCCTACCGTTTGGCCATTTTAAAGTTAGTAGAGCAATGTTAACAGTGTTGTTTAATAGGGGTTTAAATGGCCTTTAATACCCTTATGTCATGTTTTGCATAGGGGTGAGGTGGAGATGGAGGTGCAGGTTTGGGGTTCAGGTAGCATTTCTTCCCTATCATTATAATGTTTTCATGACCTACAAAATAACATGTGGACATAAAAATTTGAATATGTTGATGCAGTTATATTTATTTCAATGGGATTGAATGCCCCAATTTTCTCTCCCTCCTCCTTTCTAGTGATTTCCTATTTAATATTAACTACTAGGAATGTATCTTAATTTCATTCTGTGCCAAAACAAGGTAGAACTTTCCAATAATTCAAATGTCCACATAGTCAATGACATTACACAAATGCTCTAAGTGCTAACTTTTTATAGTATCATAAAGATATAGGGGCGCATGGCTGGCTCAGTTGGTAGAGCACACGACTCTTGATCTCAAGGTCGTGAGTTCCAGCCCCATGTATGGCATGGAGTTTCCTTAAAAAACAAAACAAAACAAAACAAAACAAAAAACAGTAAAGATTTACAGGGTCTTTTCTTCTTTTTTTTAGTCTTTCATTCTGTCAATAGAAAATACAACTAGTACAATTTTTATGCAGGCTTTTAAACATCAATGCTTTTTACCTTTCGGTCTTATTTAATGAAAATCTTAATGGTTTCAGTAAATCTAGTCATCATACCCTCAGTAACATTGTCACATTCACCGCCAATATAGGTTCCATTTGGTTGACCTTATTATTCAAATTATTTTTCTTTGCATCATTATTGGCCTTTAATAAGTAATTTTTAAACATAGAGAGTTTATTGCAGACTTGTGTTTTATTGATATAGATATTAGCAAATACTATATATAATTTAGTATGTTTTATTTTTTTTAATTTTTAGCATATTATTAAGTTTCACCGTGCATCAAAAGCAAATAAAAAGCCCATGCAGTTGCCAAGATCTATGGTTAAATCATTACTTTACCAGATTCTTGATGGTATCCATTACCTCCATGCAAATTGGGTGCTTCACAGAGATCTGGTAAGTATGTTTCTTTTAAATTGATCCATATGATTTTTACCTTCTCTTAAAAAATATCTTTTCCTCTTAGTGCAATTATTATAAACATTAATTGTAGAAAATTCTGAAAACACATATAAGCAAAAGGGAAGGAAATAAAATCACCCATAAGCCTACAATTAAAAGATTAACATTATTAATATTTTGTGTATGTTCTTCCATTATATTTATGCATAGCTCTAAAATGTCAGTGTGGTTTTCAATGAATGATTGGCATAATCTTAATGGAATAGTCATATGTGAAATAAGTATCTTTTAATCCATTTTGTTTTTCATATTGCTCATTGTTAGTAAAAACATTAATAATTAAAGATTGAGTTCTCATTGTTTTTTTTCCTTAAGAGCTAAGTTGAAATAATGACATTGCATCCAGTAAATAGAATGTTGTTATCAATATTATCAATAAATGTTATCAATATTAACAAATCAAATGTTTGATTTTACTTTTTTTTCAGTACACATGTAACAAGCATTTATTAATGTCAAATTCTAGTTATCTTTGCATTATTGTCATGTTAGTTTATGTTGATGAGATCTTTTTGGTTTGTTTGTGAGAAAACATGGTTACTGGATAGTTGTTATACCCATGAGTTTATAATTGGAAATTTTATTCCCCAACGCTCCTCAAAAAAGTGGTTTCGTGATCATTATTTCTTAGGCTTTTGGAGATTCTAGGGATATGGTAGGGATAAATCTAGGTCGACTCGGTTTTACTAATTGAGGAGAAGTATTTGTTATGGAAAGCGATGAATACACAAGGACATTAGTTAGTACCCCTTGCTGTCTGACTTGACCATCTCTTGCTATGACACTGAAGTTAAATTGGACCCAAATGACAGTGACCACAAAGATGGACTTACCCTTTCAATAGATGCATGTCACCTCATAATTTTGAACTGTTCTCAAAGACTTCCACCTATCCACTTTACTACTAACCATGAATCAGCACATTTTTACGTGGGTACATGAGGTCGTTCCAGTTCAAAACCTTCTTCATAAATGGTTTTAGATATTAATTTGCTATGTACTTAATATAACCGATGTGAGTTATTTTTGAGTTCCTGATCATGTTTGAATCATCGATCAGAATCTTTTATTGAAGATTAATTTCAACTCTTTTTTCACAAAATTATATAGTTTATTCTGAAAGCATAGATTAACAGATTTTATTTCTGATCTTGTCACCTGAGTATCCACCTGTGCTAAAACTCAGTATGACTAGGGCTCGGTTTTCTCCTAGTTGGTTCGCTGCTGCTTTAGTGTCTATTTTAGTTATGGCATCACCCTCCTCTCAGCCTAGAAAGTTCTTTTACCCCTTGCAGACCCTTGCACTGTATATGTAGACCTTGCCTAGTCTCGTCAGTTTCACCTCTAAAATCTCTCCTCCATTTGTCCATTTCCATCCCTGGTGCCTCATTCCTAGTTCGGGCCTTTGTTATCTCTTTCTTGAAGGATGGTACTAGCCTCTCACCTTGTCTCCTCGCAAATAGTCTATTTCTCTTCCATCCACTTTGGACCTTCTGAATAATTACACAGCTCCTGTTCAAGAACTTTGAGATAGTTCCTCTTTGCTTACAGACTAAAGCTCTAGTTCCTTATTGGGCTTTCAAGGTCATAACAGATATAGCTCCAACCGCCTTTAGAACTTTTCTTTATCCCTACAGTCTTTCATTTACACTGTACCATTAAACTATTGATTGTTCCCTGTGTCGTCCTGAGATTTCCTGCCTCAGTGGCCTTTATTACCCCATCTCTTCATATTCAAATACTACCTGTCTTTGAGGACTTGCACAAATGTTAAAACTTATCCTCATATCCATTCCTACTTGGAAATAATGTCTCCTTCGTGCTGGTTGCTGTTGTCCTTCTTTCCTTCTCTTATGACACTTATCTGTTAGTATTATAGCACTGTTTGTAGCTGCCTTAGAACATCTTCTAGACTTTTTGAGAGAGGAGGGTCTACGATTCATTTTGGCACACTAGGAGTACCTGAGTACACAACAGGTACTGGGTAAGTATTTCCTCAGTGAGTGAATATGAGTAAGAATACTGATTATTATGGGGTGCTCTTGGATCACGTAACATATTTACACATTTCAGCACACTGTCTGCAATAAACATTTATTATTACCTCGTATGTTTAAAGCATGAGGGATGGGGACAGCACAGATATGACTGCATGGAAGACCTTCTCCTCGGGGCTTTACTCTGAGGGAAGAAGTATGCCATGGACACAAGCAATTACACTATAAGCCAGATGAGAAAGAATGTGATCGTGACCATGTGACAGGAACAGACTAAATGCTACTCAAGGTTAGAAGAGGTTATGAGGGGCGAGGGGAGAAGGGAAAGCTTCACAGAGCTGCCACTTGAGCTAGACACTGAGGGATAAGTAGAATTGAAATAGAGGTTTGAGGAAGTGAAGCTTGACTTTGGCATCTTAGACCACTCGGCTATACTGACATCCTAAGTAGAGGTTTGAGAGAGGAGGGTAACCTAAGGGAGTGTTGGATGTAAAAACTTCTGAGGTGAGAAAACTCTTGAATTATCCCAGAAAGAGTATGAAGTTCTGTCTGATTCCACTATGGATAAGCTAGTGGTAGTATGTGGTTAAGACTAGAAAGATATGGGGGCGCCTGGGTGGCTTAGTGGTTAAGCGTCTGCCTTTGGCTCAGGTCATGATCCCGGGGTCCGGGGATCGAGCCCTGCATCGTGCTCCCTGCTCAGCGGGAAGCCTGCTTCTCCCTCTCCCGCTCCCCCTGATTGTGTTCCCTCTCTCACTGTGTCTCTGTCAAATAAATAAATAAAAATTAAAAAAAAAAAAAAAAAGACTAGAAAGATATCGGTTAGAGCCTGATCAAGGAAGCCCAAGATATCAGGCTAGGAAGTTTGTTTGTTCTTTTTTTTTTTTTAAGATTTATTTATTTATTTATTAGAGAGAGAGAGAGAGAGAGCGCACAAGCAGGGGGAGAGGGAGAAGCAGACTCCCCACCGAGCAGAGAGCCTGATGTGGGACTCGATCCAAGGACCCTGGGATCATGACCTGAACCGAAGGCAGACAGACCCTTAACCAACTGAGCCAACCCAGGCACCTCAGGAGTTTGTCTGTTCTTAAGTACTAAAAGTTTATAAGCAACAGGGCTGCCTGGCTGGCTCAGTGGATAGTGCAGTCAACTCTTGATCTCAGGGTTGTGAGTTCAAGCCTCGCATGTGGTGTAGAGATTACGTAAAAAAAAAAAAAAAAAAAAATTGGGAGCAACAGAATGAACATTTTTTCCTGGAATGAGAATTTTTCTCCCACTAAAGAAGCCACTATTGATTATTATTACCTCATCCATAGCATGAACACGGTTTTGAAAAAAATATATTCTGAATGTGGTTCTGACCTTATATAGCACATTCATAATTTACTCACATTCACTGAATGCCTCTACTCTTCAAGTAAGTAACTAATAATATTTGAAACTTTGAACGAGTAGGAATCTACCTGGGACAGCCTGCTCAGTTCTTACCGCTGATCATGAATCCTGATAGCTGGACCATATTGTCATGGTTCTGCCAAAGTATTTTCAGGAGTAGAAGATTTAAACTGTATGTTTACTTTAGATGTATTCTGTAGTCAGTATAGAAATATAAAGTATATCAAATATGAATGTGGTGTTAAAAATATGATGGGGACATTTGAAAAATTATTTTTTTGTGTGAGCTTAATAGAGTTGCGATTTTAGTCAGGAGTGGTTTTTTTTTTAATGCTTCATTTCCTATTGCTATAAGAAATTTGGCTTTATTTATACTATTTGTTGGTCACAGTTGTTTCAGAGTATGTACCATTTCTAAATTTTCATTTGACGTGAGAAACCTGCAAGATCCATTTAATTAAAGGCATTAGAGTAAATGTAAATTTGCAATGTAATAGTCTAACCCCTCAAATTTAAAAAGAAAATCAAAATTCAGTGTTTTGGACTCTACAAACAGAGGCATTATATCATCAAAGAAGTTGGGGTTTTTCATTGTGATTGATTACATATCTGGGGTAAGTATTTAGTTATGTCATTTGAATCCAAGAACTTAAAACAGAAATAGAGAATTTAAATAGATTTAAATTTAAAAAGATTACTTATATTAAGGAATTGCTTTAAAAGGAAAGGAGAAGAGGAGCTAAATATATTCATCTTGGCTGAGAGACAGCGAAGTAGAGACATGAGTCTATAAATATTTGGAACTTGTAAACACACAAGAAAAAAGATGTATTTTAATTTTACAGCAGGATATAGCTAAGAGTAAGAAGATGAAATATAGGATGACTCACTTTTATATTACTATTCTGGTAGGCTGGAAGGTTACCAAGATATAGTTTATCCCTTTTTCAAAATTATGAGCTTCGGGGGAGCAAGGATCATATCTTACTAATTTTTGTATTCCTAGCGTTGGTATACTGTTTGTGTTTTAAGTTACTTAAATTGAATTTCAGCAAAGCACCTGGCAATTGCCTATTGTTCTTTAGCAAAGGCAGAGAAATACTGGCTAAATGATAGTGTTGTTAAGATTTATGGCTCCTTAGTTACTCAGTATTGCTACTGGATCAATGGCATCAACTGAACAATAAGTTAAACTATCTCTGTCACTTTCATATTTCAGTACCTAACACATGACAAATGCTAGGTCTTTATCAAATGAAAGATCTGAGTAAACGCTCCAGGGCCCTGACCAGCCCTGTCTTTTAAAAAATATTTGTGGGAGTCCCATCATAAAACTCTAACTTTGGGTTTGAATGGTAATTATTATTCACAATAGTGGGTGAACTTGTACTCCTTTGAAGTCTATGGGCACAAATAACTATATTGTCTGCAAACATGGTACATGGAAATTTTGTGAGAGCTGGTTGAGGGAGAAAATAATTTTGTATCCAGTAATCTTTTGAGTTTTGTTATTAGTTAACATCTACTGAAACATTTTAAGATTGTCAAAAAGTCACTTCTGTCACAGACCTAAAGACTTACTTATTCTATTAGAGGTTAATAGTAATAATAATAATAATAAACTTGCCAGTACTTAGAGTCAGATATATTTCAGTTGATTAAAGAAAATGGTGTAATAGATATTCTAGCTACAGAGAAATGTGTAATATATGACTCTGGATACTTTGTCATACTAACTGATAGAGAGCTATATAGTTTTGGTTTGTTATTTTTTTCCTTAGGACACCAGCTTGTTCAGGCAGAATACTTACTTGATTTTCAACAGCATTCTAGGTTGTTTACGACCTGTTGGCTGTGTATGTTTTAAGTCTGTATTAGTTACCTACTGCTGTATGACAAATTGCCCCCAAACTTAGTGGCTTTAAAGATGTTTATACATTTATCATCTCACAGGTTCTGTGGGTCAGGAATCTTGTGGTTTATCTGGATCCTCTGTTTCAGAGTCGCCTTGAAAGATTGCAGTCATCTCCAGTCTTGACTAGGAAGCATCTTGTTCACATGGTTGTCGGCAGGATTCATTTCCTCAGGAGCTGATAGGTGGAGGCTTCCCTTGGTTCTTTGCCACATGGGCTTCTGCACAGAGCGTCTTACAACATGGCAGTTTTCTTCACCAGAGTGAGCCAACAAGAAGGCGAGAGAGTGCGTGTTAGCAAGATGGAAGTCAGAGTGTTCTGTTAGTGAATCATGGAAGTGACATCCCATTACCATTGCTGTCTCCTGTTCCCTAGAAGTTGTTTGTGCAGCCCACACTCAGGGGGAGTGATTACACAAGAGTGTGTTTGCTAGGGGTGGGGATATTGGAAGCCACGTCCAAAACTGCCTACCACAAACTCTAAGAGGCTTTCATATGATATTTGGATCCTGTTATTGTTCTGTGATTTAGTGGAAACATAAGAAAGTGCAAGTAGTCCCTTCTTTCATACATCATTTTTTTCCATGTTGAAAAGTTGCTTGGGTGGCAAGAGTTTGGGGATAGTTCTGGTTCTAAAGAGCTAAAAAATATTATAATGTACCAGTTATCCCTTCCCTTTTGCAAACATTCGTCAGTGATTTATTTCCAGAATTCAGTATATGTTCCTTACATTTCCCCTCCTCTCCTGTCCCCTCCATTCCTTCCCCATTATTGAACCACAGGTTTAATCTGTTTAAATGTAGAGGATATGTTCAATTGAGAGCCAGGATTTTTCTTCACTTTGAACGTACCTAGAGATCCCACCTTTGTTACACTGTCTGAGGCCTATGCTTATCACGACTACTTTCTTATTTCTATTTTTCACGCATTTGTGTCAAACGAAGGCAAAAATGCAAAGAAAAATTTAAGTTTCCCACTACCAGAAATTGGTAGTGCTTCTGAGTTGTAACAGGTAGCTGACAAGAAGTGAAAGGACACCATGTGGAAGCATGAAATATTATAGTCCTTTAACTAAGAGAGAGCATTTGAAGGTGCTTTAGGAACATTGCTGTATAAAATATATGAAAGTCAGAGATGGCCCCTGTCTCCACTCAGTTGGAGAAGAAGTACTGTACTGTTAATCTTTGTGAAAGTTTGATTAAAATAAGTGCTTGGTGGTTAGAGAATCTTCTAGAAATCTCTGTGTGCGGCACAGCTTCTCTTCATACCTTGTCTGACAAGGAGATACATCAAGTCTTTAATTTTGTCTATGCTAAACAGGGCCTGACAAGGTGAATGTGTTATGCCACAATGAACCGCTTAAAATCTGACTGCAGCCATCATGCTGGCATTTTGAAGAACTTTAGTAATATTTTAGAGTTTAGCCTTGCTTAGTTCTTATGAAATGGGAGCTTTGAGATCTTAGACTTAAAAAAAAAATTATTTCTAAAATAGCTAATTGTTTTTTTCTTTTTAAATTTTTTATTAACATATAATGTATTATTTGTTTCAGAGGTAAAGGTCTGTGATTCATCAGCCTTACACAATTCACAGCGCTCACCATAGCACACACCCTCCCCAGTATCCATCACCCAGGCACCCCATCCCTCCCACGCCCCACCACTCCAGTAACCCTCAGTTTGTTTCCTGAGATTAAGAATTCCTCATATCAGTGAGATCATATGATACTTGTCTTTCTCTGATTGACTTATTTTGCTTAGCATAATACCCTCTAGTTCCATCCACGTTGTTGCAAATGGCAAGATTTCATTTTTTGATGGCTGCATAATATTCCATCGTATATATATACAGCGTAAGATAGCTAATCTTGATCCGTAAACCCCAGCTTACTCATTTATGAAATGGGAATAAGGATAGGTACTTTGTACAGTTGTTGGTCTCCCAGTCTTAGCTCCAGAGTTCCTGAATTCCTCCTAATTTCCCTTCTGTAGAAGCTTCTGGATCCCATCAGCAGCCCAAAGATGCCCTTTCTTTTAACTGCCTTCTTCCCCAGAATTCCTTTAGCCTGAAACTCTAGCCCCTTCTGCTTTACAAAGTAGAGCCCTATTAGGAATATGTGAACACGCTTCTTGGTGTTTTTTTTTGTTTTTTTTTTTTTAAGTAGACTGTGTTTCAACTTGTTTATATTTAAACATTGCTAATATTTTTTGCCAAGTCTTCATATTTAAAAATATGAGTTCAAAAAAGTTGTTTAAGTGAAATCAAAATGAATAAGTGCCTCAAATAACTTACTTTTCATTCTAATAATCATGCTAATTGAATGACTTTCTATTATTTTTTATTTGATTTATTAAGTTAATGGTCTACTTAAAGAATTATGGCAGAAAGTAGTATTTATTTATTTATTTATTTTAAAGATTTTTAAATTTTATTTATTTGAGAGAGAGAGAATGAGAGACAGAGAGCATGAGAGGGAGGAGGGTCAGAGGGAGAAGCAGACTCCCTGCCGAGCAGGGAGCCCGATGTGGGACTCGATCCCGGGACTCCAGGATCATGACCTGAGCCGAAGGCAGTCGCTTAACCGACTGAGCCGCCCAGGCGCCCCGAAAGTAGTATTTATTTTAACATGACTTAATCATCATAATTTCTTTTAGAATGCAGAGCTAGCAACGAAAAAGGAAAATGTGGCTTGGTTCTTTTCTTTCTTTTTTTTTTTTTTTAAAGATTTTATTTATTTGACAGAGAGAGACACAGCGAGAGAGGGAACACAGGCAGGGGGAGTGGGAAAGGGAGAAGCAGGCTTCCCGCCGAGCAGGGAGCCCGATGTGGGGCTCGATCCCAGGACCCTGGGATCATGACCTGAGCCGAAGGCAGATGCTTAACGACTGAGCCACCCAGGCGCCCCGGTTATTTTCTAACTTGCAATTTTAGGTGACTTTGGATGATTGCAGATCTTGTCATGCTGATGAATCACACTGGGGTTCCTGCTGGTGACTTTTGGTCCCTTACTAGTTCCTTAGGGCTGGGTCCTCGAGAGTCTGTGGCTCAGCAGTTCATGTCTGCAGCCTAAAGGCTTTTGATGGTAGTGATGTTACCCCTGTGCAGGGATTCTTACTCTGCTTGTACATAAGGCCTTGTGGAGATGAGGCGAGATAATGTTTCTTAAGATGCTTTGGATACTGTGACACATACCTTAAAATGTGAGAAGGTATTACTGAGGTGTTTTCTAGATATGGGCTGTGATTTTTTTTTTTTTTTTTTGAGAGAGAGAGTGTGTGAGTGGGATGGGGGCAGAGGGAGAGAGAGAGAGAGAGAATCTTAAGCAGGTTCCACACCTAGCATGGAGCCAGATGTGGGGCTCAATCTTACAACCCTGAGATCATGACCTGAGCTGAAATCAAGAGTTGGACGCCTAACTGACTGAGCCACCCAAGCGCCCCTGGGCTGTGATTTTTTTTTTTTTGGCATGACAGGTTTTCATCGTGCACACCCATAACCCAGTCACAGGAGCTTTCTACAGAGTCCTACCCTTCTGTGGGTGTCAGCTGGAGTGTAATGCTGCACCATCTGTTCCACAGACAGGTGATACACACTAAGAAGCACACTTCCAGAGAACCCACTTCAAAGGGGATGAGAGTTCTTAAGGTTCAGCTCAGGGATAGGGCTCTTGTGATGATCCCAGACTTAAGCGGAAAGTTTTAGTGGCCTGTACTGACAAACATGTGTATCTAGAAGGTGGTTTGCCAAACTAACTCCAAAGTCACTGAGAGGTGATAGTCAAGATATATTCCACAGTGGTAGGAAATGGCAGGGCCTGGTTAAGAATCAAGGGCTACAGACAGGAGTCCCAGCACCTTGAGGCCTGTGTTTAAAACTGAAGAATCATTTCAGGCATACTATTTTATTAAATTAGTATTATTGAGGTAGAATTCACATACAATAACATGTATCCATTTTAGTTAGAAATTGATCAGTTTGGACAAATGTATATATGAGGGTAATCACTACCACAGGCATCCTTTGTGACTAGCACTCTAGGGTGATTCAGGATCCCTCATTGAGAATGACCGCGTCTTAATCAAGAGGGGATCTGACATGCATGGACTGATTATTTATTTCATTGGGAGATTGCATATGATGATTATTTTGGATGATCGTATTCTCAACTAAGCACTCATCCAAGTAGAAGCCTTCTAGAGGTAAGGGCCATAAATCAATTAAGTGTTGTGCATTTTCCAGGTGTGCTTTTGTTCTCATAACCCTGGCCTGTGGTGCATTTCTGAGAGACTTGAGTTCTAATCCTGCCTGGGCCTGCCACTGTTGGGGGGACAGTGAACTTGGGTAAGGTTGTAGGTCTTTCACCTTCGTGTCTTCATGAGTCAAAAGAGAGGGCTCAGTTTCATAATTTCTACCTCTGACCTTTTTTTTTTTTCCCCCAAACCAAAGGTCTCCCATATTTATTGCTGAACCAACAGAAAACAATCATCGCCCTCCCCCGCCCCAAAACATGTCTATTGTTCAGGTAGGCATAATGTTTACGGAGTGATAGGGTAGGAGCACGTGACCTGCATGCAGCGTAAACACGTGTGCTGTCTCATGCGCAGTCCTTTAGAGACCCAGCCTGGCTCTTCTCTCAAGTCTCCTCTTGGAGTTGCACCTGATTTTATCACCAGTTTTCATCCAAATGCACTGGGGGAATGGGAGGATTCTGCTTTTGCTTCTCAGCCAGGAATCGTTTGATGCTAAAAGTCTTGTGAGAAGACATGGCCAGGAATTTCTCATGATAATAAGACTGAGTTACTTGATTTAAATATGAATGTCACAAATGTAAATAGAAAACTACTTCCTACCAGCATGGGTACTCTGAGGACAGATTGTACTCGTTAATGAGTAAGATAGAATCTGAATGTCTTTGTAGCATTAGTCCTGGCTTTGCCATCAATGTAGGATTTATCTTGATTACACTCTTAGTGACCTTGCAGTTAGTTAGGTAAGTAGTCTTCTAGATACCTGTGTTTGTCTTGCATTAAGCTTTTTATAATGGCTGCTTTTTATTGGTTCTTGTTAGAGAAAAGAAAACCTTATCTCTGCTGTCCAGGCCTGTAACCACTCCTAAAAGGCAAAAACAAAGAAGTGCATTGTTAACTGTTGCGCAGTCCTGGGTTGGCAGGCATTGTTTACTGTGAACACCAAGGTTTAATTAACAGAGGTTATTCAGATTAACCTATTATAGATACCTCCAGACCATTTTAAGGTAAAATGAAATGAATCACAGCATTTAATACTGTAGACGGCTCCTGAGTTACAAATAGTCTGTATCTAGTTGTAGATAAATAATTTTGACCTGAGAAGGCATTTTTGCTTAGAAACAGCAACTTAAACAGTGGTTAGGTTCTCTGAACACAAAGGCCCATTTCACCCAAAATATAAGTAAAGTGTGACACTTATAGAACTATGGAACCTAATTGTCATTTTATTTTTTTTTTAAGATTGTATTTATTTATTTGACCGAGAGAGAGCTTGAACACAAGCAGGGGGAGTGGCAGGCAGAGGGAGAGGGAGAAGCAGGCTCCCCGCTGAGCAGGGAGCCCAACGCGTGGCTCCATCCCAGGACCCTGGGATCATGACCTGAGCCAAAGGCAAATGCTTAATGGACTGAACCACCCAGGTGACCCCCTAATTGTCATTTTAACTAAATTATTCATTTATAACTGGATCTCTGTGGAGGAAGTCCTGAAAGAAGGACTCAGAATATTTGCTTTATAAACAGATTTTGACCTCCTAGTATGTACCAGGAGCTATGCTGAGCACCAGGACTAAAATAAATACCAGGATAAATAAAATACAACCCCTTCCCTCAATGAATGCATGCTGGGGAAGATACACAAATGGATCGTCATATAACAACAAGTTTAAAAAAGACATTATGGGGGCGCCTGCGTGGCTCAGTTGGTTAAGCGTCTGCCTTCGGCTCAGATCGTGATCCCAGGGTTCTGGGATCGAGCCCCGCGTCCTGTTTCTTCCTCTCCCTCTAACCCTCCCCCCCCACACTTGTGCTCTCTCTCAAATAAATAAAATCTTTAAAAAAAAAAAAAGACATTATGAGGTATAGTCAGGGATCCGCTATGCATAAAGTACTGAGCATAGGAGGACATCCGACCAGTTGGGATGGGGGCTGTCTGAGAGGACTCACACTGAGCTGAATCTAAAGGAGGAGTAGAAATTTATAGGATGAAAGGGGGAAGAGGCGGGGCAGCATTCCAGGCAGAGGAGACAGCAGGAGTAAGAGCATGGGGTAAGAAACTGCAAGCATGTTGGCGTCATTGGAATGAAGCAAGAAGTAGTGAATGACGAAGCAGAAGAGAAAAGGAAGGACCCAACCATGGTGATTCTTCACCATCATGTTCAGAAGCGTGGACTTTTCCTGTGGCCAGTTGGAGCTGAGCTGGTCAGTTTTTTGCTTAAGAAGACCACTCAGACACTCCACAGGGATATGGAGAATTGGTTTGAGGGTGCAGGGATAGCAGCTTTATCAGGCTGTTGTAATCAGGTGGTGGAGAAGTGATGAAAACCTGGCAGAGGTAATCAAGATAGACAGGAGGGGAAATAGTAGCTAAATATTTAGGAAGTAAGATAATCAGATCTGAGGATTTGATTTGAAGGATAAAGAACAGGGTGTTCAGACTTCTGCTTTTGTTGATTGAGAAGGGAATACCAGAAAAAGAGGCCGTAAGAATTCAGTTTGAACAAGTGGAGATGATTGTGGAGACAGCCAACGTACCGTTGTCATAACTCTAAGCATATAGAAGTTTAGAGACCTATGGTTATAGATTTGAGCATCAGTAGCATATGGGTGGTTGCTGGAAACTCCAGAATAAACTAAAATCATGATTTCTTTAAAAAAAACCTCTACAGGTTTTCTCCACTATCCGAAAGTACAGTGTTCCTGTGAAATCTTTTATAGGCTGAAATGGAGTAAAGAAGTGGTAACCATTACTCTATACGGAAAAGTTTTTGAGCTTTCCTAGACCCCAAAAATAACCTCTGTCAGGCTTTTCTGATGCCTTAGGACACATCTTGCTAACAGATGCACACAGTCAATCCAGAGAAAGCCCAGATGATGCTCATAGTCGAGGGCTATGGCAGGTCGATGCTGAGAGTGTTCCGGGGGAAGGAGCTTGGTGGAGCCAGTCTCCCTGCTCGGGACCCGTTGCCTTGGTAAGGGCTGCTGTGCAGCAAAAGCTGAACGCGATTTTCGCTTCTCACCTTCTTTTGTAAAAGCAAAATCTTCGTATTTCTTTCAATTAGAAAAAGCAGGTATTAATGCAGGTCTTTGGTAAAAGTAAAGGGATGTAACAACTTTTAGAAAGCAGGGGAGACCCATATTCAGAAGTGAGCTTGGCATATTTTGGGGTAAGCACTGACTCTAGTTTCTGGCAACTTCTTTTATTTTTTTTTCCTTAAAGATTTTATTTTTAAGTAATCTCCACACCCAGTATGGGGCTCGAACCCACAACCCCACGATCAAGAGTCGCACACTCCATCGACTGAGCCAGCCAGGCGCCCTGCAACTTCTTTTTAAAAAGTTCAAAACTTGCCTACCAAAGGACCGTGTTTATTAACCATTGACAATTTTTATTCATTCTTCCAATAAATATTTATTAAATACTGTGTCCCTGGATTTCAGCTGATACAGAAAGTGGTGATAGAAGTATCTTCCTTGCCCTTTGGGAGGTTCCAATCACGATGACCAGATTCTCTATATTTTTAAATCCTTTACTATCAAGGAGGTTATTTTAAGGCATAAACAGTTATGATAAACTGATGGTCTTAGCAAATGACTCTTGTGTTTGCTAAGGAAAAAAAAGCACATATATCTCACTCATAGTTCTTTGCGCAGTTTGTTACAACACAAATCTTTTTTGTTTAAGGTCAACAGTGGAGAACAGTATAAAGAAAGGAACATAAACGGAGGGTTTTCTCCTGAGAATGTACTTCCGTATCAAATGTGAGGAGAGTTGTGCCACTACCATATTTAAGTAAAGGAATAGTTGTAGCTATCAGTATTAGACCGGCACTATTCATTGTTCAGAAATGAGTCCGATGGGGTGCCTGGGTGGCTCAGTTGGTTAAGCGACTGCCTTCGGCTCAGGTCATGATCCTGGAGTCCCAGGATCGAGTCCCGCATCGGGTTCCCTGCTCGGCAGGGAGTCTGCTTCTCCCTCTGACCCTCCCCCCTCTCATGTGCTCTCTCTCTCTCTCTCATTCTCTCTCTCAAATAAATAAAATCTTTAAAAAAAAAAAAAAAAGAAATGAGTCCGATGGATATTCTGATTGGTTTTGTCCCTATTATTCAGGATTGTAGACAATTGTGTTTGTGTTTTCCTATCTTCTTTATTGGTCTTGATAAGAGTCATCTTGTGGCTTCATATTTTTGTTCCAAATGTCCTGGGGTGGGGAGTGCAAAAGGAAATGTAGTAAAGGATAATTGTGTATCTTCAGGGTGTTCTTTTATGAGGTGCCAATTAACTAAAATAAATTTAACCCTGTGGGGGGAAAAATTGATTCTATAGAAGGAAAAAGCAAATCTGAAGTACGCGCAGAGCATCATGAATGTAACTTCAAGAATTAGCTAAATTTGGGGCTCCTGGGTGGCTCAGTCGTTAAGCGTCTGCCTTCGGCTAAGGTCATGATCCCGGGGTCCTGGGATCGAGCCCCACATCGGGCTCCCTGCTCAGTGGGAAGCCTGCTTCTCCCTCTCCCACTCCCCCTGCTTGTGTTCCCTCTCTCGCTGTGTCTCTCTCTGTCAAATAAATAAGTAAAATCTTAAAAAAAAAAAAAAAGCTAAATTTTGCTAAGATGCAGGTATTTCAAGAATAGTTTCTAAGTAATCATATTGTTTATCACATGATTTCCCTGACTTTTGCCTTTCAAATGCAATTTAACCAAAATGAACCTTGCAGCCTTGGTTTGTCTGTCCGATTTTATTGCTGATAACTTAAATGCGAGGCATCCAGCGCCTGCCATCTCTGCTGTTTCTATGGTAACAGAAGTGTGCAAACCCAGCAGTATCACTTTCTTTCACAGCTGGCATTTTGTGTTCGCAGTAAGAGGAGTTTTAGCAAAGCATAGTCCGTGCTAATTGGGATGTAAGTAGGTCAGAACAATTTTGGTGCCCTCTCTTCGTTCTTTCAGGTGTGGGTGGGTGTGCACGAGATGCAGTTGCCTTAATTTTTTTTTTTAAAGCATATACATCCACTTGAAGTAATCACTGTTAAAGTTAGTTTTTTGAAAACTAAGCATAATATCTGTAAATATGACTCGGTTTGGAATCTTGAGGATCAGGTGGAGTTCTGAGACTTGCCCCAGACCTATAGGCCCTTGAATATTTCTGTTTAAGGAAAAGGAAATGATTGATATGAAGATGCTTTGAAAATGTAAGCGCATTTTAATGGTGCTTAGAACATTTGTTTTGTTGTTATCATTGTTATTTTGAAACATGTATCTTGTGACCTGGACATGTATTTACTTACTCCCAGTTAAGGAGTGCGTATTTAAAAATGACTTCCTGTGCAATTCTAGATCTTAACTTGACTACAGGAGCCCTTCTCTGTGGATACTGCCCAAGCCCTGGGTTCCTTTCTTAGGTTGTACAAAAGAGCTTATAGCCACTGCTCCCCAAACCACGTCACTGCCTCTGCCCTCAACTCAGGCTCTACACTTAGAGCTTCCATAGGCTTCAAGTATCTTAGATAAAAGGTATTCCTTACAAACTTCAGTACCTGCTAGAATCCTCTTTTCTCTCTCTCTCTCTCTCTGTAACCTCATTCCGTTGTGGTGTTCATATTCTGTTTCTAGAGAGCATGACTGTAGGAACTTCTGAGAGTTAGCTAACAGTGATCTGAGACCAGCTTCCAGTGCTTTTCTCCCATTCAAAGGCTCGTAATCTATTTTCATCTCTTTTCTTTTCTTTTTTTTTTTTTTTAAAGATTTTATTTATTTGACAGAGAGAGACACAGAGAGAGAGGGAACACAAGCAGGGGTAGTGGGAGAGGGAGAAGCAGGCTTCCCACCGAGCAGGCAGCCCGATGCGGGGCTCGATCCCAGGACCCTAGGATTATGACCTGAGCCGAAGGCAGACGCTTAATGACTGAGCCACCCAGGCGCCCCAATCTATTTTCATTTCTTATGTGAAGCAACTTTGCTCCCATATCACATACTTTGTGTTTTCATCTTACAGATTTATTTTGAAAGGGTTTAAGCTCAAAATTTAGGAATTACAAATAATGTAGCAAAGAGTATGTAAGGTGGTTTATTTGATAATTTGATAATTTTTAAGAATTGTTTTTTAAATTTTATTAATTTAAGTAACCTTTATACCCAACATGGGGCTCAAAGTCATGACCCCAAGATCAAGAGTTGCATGCCCATCTGACTGAGCCAAGCAGGCTCCTCAAGAATTGTTATATCCCAGAGAGTCTATTCTCTCTAAGGCCTTCAATAGTATACTCTAATTCTGCCTTTACCTTCTTTCTACTTATTTGGGTCTCATTTACTGTGTCTGGCTTCTGTAAATGGACAGAAGTTGCCTCTTCCATCTTTCATTCTATTGCACCTAAAGACCACCTCATCCTTTTTAAGCTCTCTTAGCTTCTAGAACCTTTTGCTATCTGTTTTTTTACCGTGGGGCTCCTCCTTCATAGGGTTTTTCATTAGGCTCGTTTTCCTCTAAACACCTTTTATTTCTCTCAGCATTGTTTATTTTTTATTAAAAAATACTATTTCTCTAATGAGAAACCATACCAAAAAATACAAAGTCAAATATTATAGAAATATATAATGTTGTACAAAATGATAGTCTCTCCATATCCTTCTATCAGAGATTTGGCAAAATGACAAAATCCATATTGTACAACCTATAAAAATTATGGGTAAGACAGAAAGATAATATGTAATAAAATGATGCTAATTCTAGTCATGTAAAACCTAGTCTTTCCAAGTTCCTACATCATTCTGTATGATTGAAGGCCCCCTGCCAGCTTCACTTTACCTCTCCACTTCTTCTCCTGTACCACCTCTCTTCCTGTCTCATTGACTCCAGCCACATTGACCTCTTCACTCCTTGTCCAGTTAACCAGCCTGCTAGCTCACCATGGCTTCTCCTCATTGCTCTACCATGGCTTTGCCCTTCTGCAAATCTTTCGGGAGCCCTCACCCTACTCTCAGAGCACAGGCCAGACCGTGCTCAAGAACTTACCCAATTCTGGTACTCAAATGACTTGTGCCCAAAGCAGAACCATCGGGAACAGCAAGCAAGCCCTCTGTTGACTTTCCTTCTGTGGTGTCAACACCGCCTTATTCTGTGCTTCCAGATGCCCACTGTTCTCCCTAGCAAGTTCCAGCTCACCAGGCGAGCTCCTGTTTCAAACATTTCAGCTTCCCCTTCCCTTTGCCTAGACTGCTCTTCCCTTCGATTCCAGCAGCTTATTACTTTACTTTCTTCAGGTCTTATCCCAAAAGTTACCTTCTCAAAAGGAGGCATTCTCTGAGCAATTTAAAATAGTGCTTATTACTGTTGAAAATGACACCCTCCCAGCAATGTGTATCCCCATGCCTCGCTTTGTTGTTGTTGTTTTTTTAAGATTTTATTTATTTGACAGAGAGACAGCGGGAGAGAGGGAACACAGCAGGGGGAGTGGGAGAGGGAGAAACAGGCTTCCCGCCCAGCAGAGAGCCTGATGCGGGACTCGATCCCAGGACCCCGGGAGCATGACCTGAGCTGAAGGCAGACACTTAACCGACTGAGCCACCCAGGCGCCCCCCCACCACTTTGTTTTTTGTCTTTATTATCATTGTCTTAATATATGATATATACAAAAGAGTATTTGGAACATTATGTACTATACAAAGCATAACAGTCCAGAGCCTGTCACTTACCCCAGTAACCGGAACATTACTGATAGCTTGCTTCTAGTTATGCTTCCCCCTTCCATCCCATCGTCCTGCCTCCTCAAGAAGTAACAAATATTCCTAAGTTTTGAATCCATTATTCACTCCTTTTTAAAAATAAGTTTATCACATTTGTTTGTGTGCCTAAACAGTATATTCTTTAGCTTTGCTTGGTTTTAAGGTTTATGAAAATAGTATTCTGCCGTATATAGTCTTCTAAACTTGCTTTTTTTACTCAACGTAATGCTTCTAAGATTCAAATTTTTTTTTTACCTTTATTAGTAACTCCAAAATTTTCACTGCTATTTTAAAATTCATTGTGTGATTCTACCAAAATTAATTTCTCCATTTTTCTATTAGCTAGGAATTTGGGTTGTGTCCACAGATTTTTTTTTGTATTACAACCTATGCTACTATGAACATTCTCTGGTGTGTCTAGAAATGGAATTACTGAGTCAAAGGGTATGTAATTGTTCAGGTTTGCAAGATGATGCCAAATTGTTTTCCAAAGAAGTTGTACCAAGTTATTCTCTTACCAACAATGTATTGGAATTCCCCCTGACCCGCTTCCTACTCAACAGTTCTTTTAAAGATTTTTTTTTTTTTTAATTTATTTGAGACAGAGAGAATGAGAGAGAGAGAGCACATGAGAGGGGGGAGGGTCAGAGGGAGAAGCAGACTCCCTGCCGAGCAGGGAGCCCGGATGCGGGACTCGATCCTGGGACTCCAGGATCATGACCTGAGCCGAAGACAGTCGCTTAACCAACTGAGCCACCCAGGAGCCCCAACAGTTCTTAACTTTTAACCAATATACTAGGTGTAAAATGGTATCTCACTGTGATTTTAATTGCATTTCCCCCATTACTGATGAGGTTGAGCATCTACATATGCTTGGTGATTAAATGTTTCTTCTTTTGTTAAATGCCTGTTTGGACATTTTACCCATTTTTCTCTTAGGTTGTTTTTATATTGATTTGTGGGAGTTCTTTATTCTGGATACAAAATCTTCGTTACTGATGTATATTGCAAATACTTCTGCTGGTTTGTGCTTTGTCTTTTTATTTTCTTTATTTTTGATGATTGAAAGTTATTTTTAATAATAGCCAGATTTATCAGTCTTTTCTGATTTTTTAAAAATCTTGTTTAAGAAATTCTTTCCTACCTGAGAGTCAGAAATATATTCTCTACATTCTCCCTACCCCACCGCCAGTTTTAAAGTTTTGCATATTTAAATCCTTAATCTGCCTGAAATTGTGTGTATGGTATGAGGCGAGCATTCATTTTATTTTATTTTTTTCTCATTTGGATGACCTGTTGTGCCAACACCATTTAGTGAATGGTTCCTCTTTTCTCCACTGACCTGAAGTTCCTCTTCTCCCAGTATCATGGGTCTATCTGGGCTCTCCGTTCTGTCCCATTGATCCATTTGTCTCTCTCTGTAACAGTATCACACTGTCTTAATTACTGTGGCTTTAAAATAAATTGTGATGTCTGTTTTGAGCCAGATGCCTCTCCTCATCCTCTACCTCTAGCACTTCATGAGTATCTTGGCCATCTTTAGGGCTTTGCTCTTCCACATATATTTTATTTTATTTTATTTTATTTTATTTTATTTTATTTTATTTTATTTTATTTT
>NW_023270807.1:65927574-66120997 GCF_011800145.1 Mirounga leonina | reverse complement strand
TTATTTTATTTTATTTTATTTTATTTTATTTTATTTTATTTTATTTTCCACATACATTTTAAAATCAGCTTTTCATGTTTACATGCACACACACACACACACAAAACTTTGATGGAAGTTTGATTGAAATTGCATTGAATTGGGGCCCCTGGGTGGCTCAGTTGGTTAAGCGACTGCCTTCGGCTCAGGTCATGATCCCAGGGTCCTGGGATCGAGCCCTGCATGGGGCTCCCTGCTCAGTGGGGAGTCTGCTTCTCCCTCTGACCCTCCCCCGTCTCATGCTCTCTCTCTCTATCTCATTCTCTCTCTCAAATAAATAAATAAAATCTTTAAAAAAAAAAGAAATTGCATTGAATTTACAGATAAGTATGAGGAAAATTGATGTCTTTATGTAGAGAGTCCTCTTATCTATCAACATGGCCCCTTAATTTATTTAGGACTTAACTAATGTCATTTAAGATCAAGTTTCAAGATTCTCTGTATAAAAAACTTGTACATCCTTTAATGTATTCTTAGGTGCCTTAATAGTTTTTTTTATTGCTATGGAAATGCGGCCTTTGAAAAATTGTATTTCCTACCTTTTTTTTTTTTTTTGCTGTTATATAGAAATACAGTTGACTTTTTCATATTTTTCAGTTAGGCAAACATCCTACTAAACTCTCTTACTATTGCTAATAATTTGTCTGTAAATACTTTGAGTTTTTATGTAAATAATTACATCATCTGCAATGAACAATAATTTTGTTTCCGCCTTTCCAATCCATATCCCTTTAATTATTGTTTTATAGCACTAGACTTACAGTGTGATGTTGATTTTAGAAGTGGTAATGGTGGGTATCCCTACATTAGTCCTGATTTTTTTTTTTTAAGATTTTATTTATTTATTTGAGAGAGAGTCAGAGATAGTGACAGAGAGCACAAGCGGGGAGGAGAGGGAGAAGCAGGCTCCACTTAGGGAGCCCGATGTGGGACTCGATTCTAGGACCCTGGGATCATGACCTGAGCCAAAGGCGGACGCTTAACCGACTGAGCCACCCAGGCACCCCATTAGTCCCGATTTTAAAGGGAATGGTTCCCATGTTACTTCTTAGTTTTTGATACATACCCATTATCAGTTGAAGGAGGTACTTTTCTAGTCTAACTTGCTGAGAGATTTTATCATAGAATGGCTGTTAAGTTTTATCAACTGCTTTTTCAGCCTCTATCAACATAAATATATCATCTTTCTTTTTTAATATGTTAATATGGTGATGGACATATATAGGCTTTCTCATGTTAAGCCATCCTGGAATTCCTGTTAATGGCTTTTGACTTAATAATATTTTGTTTAATATTTTTGCATCTATACTCATGAGTATTTTTGTATCTATATTCATGAGGTTGGCCTGAAATTTTTCTTTTTCATACTTTGGGTTTGCTACCAAGATTATACTGGCCTTCTAGAATGTATTGGGAGCATTCCCTCTTTTTCTATTCTCTGCAAATGTTTGAATAAGATTGAATAGTCTGTTCATTGAAAATTTGGAGAACTTGCTTTTGTGATGATTTGAGGTCCAGTGTTTTCTTGGTAGGAAGATTTTTAACTTTCTATTTATTTAGCACATATTGGTTTCTTAAGCTTTTCTAATTCATTTTGAGTCAATTTGTTGGTTACATTTTCTTGACTTTGTTTTGTATACATGTTTAAATTAATATAAAGTTTTTGTGGGGTTCTTTTATCCTTCTAACCTGTTTTTATGGTTATTCTTGTAATTTGTAATGTTTATTTGTACCTTCTCTTCTCTTGTAGTAGTTGTCTAGAGGCTTCATAAATACCATCTCATTCATAGATTTCTGCCCTTACTGTTATCTTTTTACTTCTACTTTCTTTTGGTTTATTTTGGTACTTTTCATAACCTGCTTAATATTCCAAAAAGCAGTTTGTCTGTCTTTCCTTACTAGATTTGAAAGCTCTTTGAAGTCAAGAGCTTCATGTTTTATTTTTCTTTCTTTCCAGAAAGTCTGCAGTACAGTGTTTCATCTATAATGGATCATTGATAAATTGTTGTCAAACTTGAACCTTGCAGGTCTGGGTTTCGTCTAGTGCCATTTTCTCTTTTGGCTGTGATAAACTAATTTTGTCTCGTCTTCTTCAGTCATCACACTCCAGTGACAATGACTTTCAAATCCAAATCTTCCTATTTCCACTCCCCTGGCTAGTGGGACTTAGGCATCTCACATTATTCCCCCTTCCTAACCAGGACCTCTCATAACTTTTTTATAGTAAAGGCACCATCATTCTTCCAGTTACAGAAACTCAAAACCTTTTTGAAATGTTTATCACCCTTTGTCTTAGTCTTCTGACTTCAACTAGTCACAAAGTCCTATTAATTTCTCCTTCAGAGTGTTACTCAGCTCCATACCTCCCCCTCTGTTTCAGTGGAGAAGACCTTGGACAGAACCTAGTTCGGAGACTGCCCCCTCTCCTATCATCTCACGGCCTGTCATATAAATGTCAGATGACTTCACCTGGCATTTAAGACTATCCTGAGTCTAGGTGCACTTTACTACCCCCAACATGAGTCCTCTGGTTTCTGTCCAGAGTTCTGTCCAGGTTACTGTCTCCTAACCCTACCTCGTTCATAGCCTTTTGTACCTCCTGTCGTTCTGTTGCCCTTCTACTCCACCATGCTAGTTCCTGTTCATTTTTCAGGATCTGGATAATGGACACCACCCTTGCCCTCACATCCAATGAATATTTCCCTCAACAATGGAAACTCTGGTTAATCACTTCCCCCTTTGAACTGTTTTTTTTTTTTTTTTAAAGTCTTATTGTTTTCATTGAAACTTCAAAAAGAGCCAGCAAATTGGAAGGGATCTAAAAGTAATCTGGTTTAACCTCTAACCCAAGACCTCGCTCCTCTCTGTAACTCATAAATGGCATTAGCTTTTAAGATACAAAGCTCCTGTTTTTTCTTTCTATATATATAGAAATCTTTATATAATGAGCATCTGGAGGTTAGGAATTTGGTTCATCAGGCTCTTGTGTTTCTTCTTTATTGTTAATATGTTTTTTGTCCCTAGAAGATGCTAAAAATATATTCATTGATTGAATAAATGAATCATAAATTTTCTCCCTAGATAGTTTACAAAGGAGACTGACTTGCCCAAAAGCCTGTTTCCACAGTTCCACAATGAGGATGACTTAAAAAACAGCAGATGCATTTGCAGCTTATTCTTTTCTTTATATAGCTCTGTATTAGCCCTGGTTTTTATTTTCCTACATTTTGAAATTCTATTTGGAATTTCTTTCTTTTCTTTTCTTTTCTTTTCTTTTTTCTTTTCTTTCTTTTTAAAATTTATTTAACAGAAAGAGACACAGCAAGAGAGGGAACACAAGCAGGGGGAGAGGGAGAAGCAGGCTTCCCGCGGAGCAGGGAGCCTGATGCGGGGCTCGATCCCAGGACCCCGGGATCATGACCTGAGCCAAAGGCAGAGGCTTAACGACTGAGCCACCCACGCGCCCCCTATTTGGAATTTCTCACTTTTGCATGAACTATAGCTGAAAATGCATGTGGATTTTAATAGAGTCTGTTGAATGTTGATCATGTTTTCCTATAGTAGTTTAGAAATATTGAGCAAGGAATATTCCATTTGATTAATTTAAATGGAGGCAATGATGTTGTGGTTGGAAATTTTACATAAAAATTTTCAACCCCAAAAACTCTTTGTTGTGGGCAGCAAGTGGACAGTTTATAATATGTGCAGGTTTTAAAAAAATTATTATTACTTGTTACTTCTGTGGGGTAAACAAAAATGATAGCTTCAATTTCTTTATAATTACTTGTATGATATAATTTTGAAAATAAGATGTTTTCAAAGCAAAGATGTTTATAGGAGTTTAGTGCTAACTTCAGGTATGTCAAATGCTTTTATATAGAAGGTAATTAATATTCTATTGTGGTTTTGATGCAAATACAGAAGTGATATTTTCATATTTTAAGAACTTCTTTCCATTTTAGAGCATGTCAAAAGAATAAACATAGTAATTTGAATGCTCTATTTTTATTTCTAGAAACCAGCCAATATCCTAGTAATGGGAGAAGGTCCTGAAAGGGGGAGAGTCAAAATAGGTAGGTAATTATTTCTAAAATAATTTATTAAGAAACTGAAGTGACTGCAAAAGTGGTATCCCCTTTTTAAGACTCTTACTTAAGTAGCTAATTTTCAAATGACTTCCTTATCATATTTTTAGGAAATATACTGGGGAGTGTAGATAGATAGTTTATAAAACTCCTTAGGTTTATTCCCCAAAGAAGGTTCTGTGATTCTAAGCTGAGGCAAGCAAGCCCAAAAACTTTATTCCCATACAGTACCCAAGCATGTGCTTATGCTGTGATTACTGTCCTACACAGTTATCCTAAACATAATCTGCTAAGTCTTGCTTTCATCTCAGCTTCACCAGTGTTCTTTCCCTGAATGCCTGTCTCTCACCTGACCCGATACACACATCGTCCCAGATACCTGTCCCCCGCCCCCTGCAGTCCTGTGCCAGGTACCAACATATTTTTTCCAAATGCATACATGTTTATAGACTCTCTTACTTGGTAGTCTTAGGTTAAGGCAGCAGCAGGAACCCTATCTATATATTAAAATTTCCTTTGCAACCCTGAAGGTTGTTCTAAAAGAAATTGGCATCATCTATACCCACGACATACTGGGGAAGAAAATGAGCTAAAGAAATGCTTTATTGTAATTTTTTGTAGTAGAAATTACTTTTGTTAAATGTTTGATGGTTTTTAGAAGGATTTTAAAAGAAATTTTGTTTCATCAACCTGCTTTCTTTGCTGTTAGAATATATCATACTAAGGGTGATGCAAAATTGTGCTAACTGGACCAGCTACCCATCTGTTTTGTCCTACTACAACTGAGCCTGCCTCCTGCCTGGTTTTCTACTTCTTCAATTAGTTTGCTAGCCCAGTTCCAGAAGAAGCTGGTTTAAACCAACTTCCCCCCCCCCCTTTTTTTTTTTAGATTTTGTTTATTTATTTGACAGAGAGAGACACAGCGAGAGAGGGAACACAAGCAGGGGGAGCCGGAGAGGGAGAAGCAGGCTTCCCACTGAGCAGGGAGCCCGATGCGGGGCTTGATCCCAGGACGCTGGGATCATGACCTGAGCTGAAGGCAGACGCTTAACGACTGAGCCACCCAGGCGCCCCCCAACTTCCCTTTCTTTAAACCTCTACGCTGAGTTTACTGAGATTCAGAGCCCTAAAAAAATATTGTTGATGGTCACTAAGAACCAGGTAGCTGCATTCCTTGCTTCCCCCTTCCCACCCCCTTTCCAGCACTCCTCACTTGCTCCTGTTTTACGCTCACACATTTTCTTGTAGGCATTTGAGGCCCTACGTTTTGCTAGACATCGGTGACAGGGAAATGCTAGTGACGGGTAGCCCTCCCTGTGAGGGACAGTGACCAAGACAGTTCAGTGTCCCATGTGGTAAATGCCGTCACACATTTCCTCACTTACTTTACTCAAGCACCCTGCCTGGTGGGATGCGAGCAAGGAGGGGAGCTGGCTTCAGAGAGGTTGCAGCTTACGCAGCCACTCCGAGGGAGGACTTGAGTTCCCCGTCTGGAGTCTCTTTCCCTACAAGTGTTGCTGCCCAGCCATATCAAAGCTGTCTGCTGTACCCTCACCAACCACTTTCTGTCAGCACAGCGCTGCCTTTGAAAGGGTCTCCGACAAAGAGTGACTCTCCCCTCCTGAGTCCAGTCTGGTGCCCCGCCCACCCCCAGCTTCTAAATATCTTCCTGCGGGGAGGGGAAGAATGAAGGGGGGAATCGGTGGGGGAGACGAACCATGAGAGACGATGGACTCTGAGAAACAAACTGAGGGTTGTAGAGGGGAGGGGGGTGGGAGGATGGGTTAGCCTGGTGATGGGTATTAAAGAGGGCACGTTCTGCATGGAGCACTGGGTGTTATATGCAAATAGTGAATCATGGAACACTACATCAAAAACTAACGATGTAATGTATGGTGATTAACATAACAATAAAAAATAAAAAAAAAACCCAAAACCAAAAAGCTCTCACACTGTTGTGTCTCCACTCTCCGCTTCCTGGGTTTCTCCTCTTCACCTTTCAACATTCATAACCCTTTTCCCAATTCTGGAATAAATCTTCTCATATCCATTGTGTTTTCTTTACCATGTGTTCATTTTTCCCCCCTTGTTCCTCTACTTCTAGAACACACAGTATTCACCCACGGGTTCCACCCACCCTCATTTGTTATAATCTGTCCTCTAATTCCATCCCTCTATGGAAACTGCTCTCCCAAGTCAGTCACCTATGACCTCTGTCTCAGCAGAGCCAGTGGCCCGTAGTTAGTCACCGTTTTTCTTTATTGCCTTAGTCATTCCTTCCTCTGACCAGTCTGACTTCAGGGTTGTCTTTTCCCTTATATGGCATCACAGAAATCTATTTTTCTATTTACCACTTTTGCTCTTTCTTCTGCATTTTATTCATTATTGGCTTTTACTCCTATTAGCCTTTTGTTTCAAGATCTCCTAGGCACTGGCTTGGGGCATGGCCTCCCTCTACAGTTCTTTCTTTCTTTCTTTTTTTTTTTTTTTAAAGATTGTATTGATTCATTTGACAGAGAGAGACACAGCAAGAGAGGGAACACAAGCAGGGGGAGTGGGAGAGGCAGAAGCAGGCTTCCCGCCGAGCAGGGAGCCTGATGCGGGGCTCGATCCCAGGACCCTGGGACCATGACCTGAGCCGAAGGCAGACGCTTAACGACTGAGCCACCCAGGCTCCCCTCTATAATTATTCCTTTAAGGAACTGATAAGTTATGGCCTTAAAATCATGGATTCTATAAAAATCATTTTACGATCTGAATCTCAGATTCTCTTCTCTCACCCTAGCCGAAATCTTTACTTTTATTTGTTGCTGGCAACCTCTCCTCCGTTGTTTCAAACCAAATTCCTCATCACCATCCCGTACTCTCCCTTGTTTGTACCAGTCATCACGTTTATCCTGGTCACCCACACTTACTTTCTTCTCACCACTCCCAGATATCTCTAGTACTCCTCACCATAAATTCTGTATTCCAGCCAGGCCCATTCGTTGCCCTCCTGTTAAGAGTTTTAGGATTGGGGGACCAGCCTCCTGAATAAAACTCAAATTCCTTTCCAATGGGGAAAAAAAAAGTTTTAGGATTGTAATTCTATCCAAGATTAGGGGTAAAATCAGGGTTAAAATAAGCAATAAGCAATACCAATAGTCTAGTGAACAATCTAGTTTTTAAAATTGCTTTTGAATTTTGTTTTAATAGCACATCACTTTTTAAAAATTAGTAATGCTCAGATGCCTATGCTTAACACTTTAATACAGTCCTTTTTTGAGAGAAAAGAAAAGGGCAAATGGAAAATGCAGCGTGACTTTCGCTGCATCTGAGCCTCCTCCCCCACCCCAGCAGCCTAAAGACTTCAGGCCTTCCCTGAAGTGCTTGCTTGTCCCCTTTACTGTTCACAATGATTCACCCTTCAGAACTACAGCTCAAGTCCTGCGTTCAATTTATTCCAGTGCTACAGAGGTTTACCAGACACTGTTCCAGTTAAAGCCAGGAAGGAGACATAAGCCCTCCCCTCAAAGGATGTCAAGTCTAGTAGAAGCCACTGGCAGCTGTCCTTTAGCCTTACAGCCCTTACCCTTTTTTGTTTTTATCTACTCTGTGTATTTTGTCACCTCACCTTCGTGTAAGTTCCTTGGTGGTAGACATTGCCTTTTCCTGCTTGTCTCTGTCCTTTGATACTATCTAATTAGCACTACCACCAGAATTTTATTATTGCAGTCCATTGAATCGAACAATTTCACTCATATCTAATTTTAGGAAAACAACTGTTAGTTACCTTACGTCTGAAGTATTATTTGAGGAAGGATTTGAAACTCCTTTAAAATTCAAACAACAGACAAGAATTATTTTTAAGAATGCTTGTTGTTTCCTTTGGACTTGATTTCGACTTAATGTCATCTGACAGTGAATAGATGAGGCTTATATAAAATTAGGAAGGTAGAGAATAAGGGGAGAAATACTGGCTTTAGCTTTTACTTAAAATAACATGCTTTTCAGTGGATAAACAGCATTGCATCATATTACTTTGCCATCAGTAACAATCAGCATCTATTAAATACATAAAGCAGTGCTTTGAAGTAGGCGTAGTATTGGTAGAATGATTTTGAATGTTTTTGTTTGCTCTAGGGAAATTTAGTTAAGAAAGAGTAAGCATGGCACAGGCTTCCTTGGATAGCTTTATTTTTTATTAGCTGTGTTCTCCAAAGCATTCTCAGAAAATCTTGTAAATTATTCAAGCTCCAAAGAAACAAAATCGCTGTAAATTAAAATTTTAATGTACATTATATCATAGCATGTTAATTTTAGATTAAATAATTCTCTAGAGTTGAAACCTTAGTTACTATTACATAATGTACATTATCCCTTATACAATCAAAATATACTATGTATATCATATATTTCAAGTTATAGAGGGTTTTCATTCTCACGATTTTATCTTTGTGACATGGGCATATCTCTATTGGATGTGTCAGATCAATGATTCAGAATATAGCTGCTAAATTATAACATGGTTTGTTTGAATACTGGCATTTTTACTTCCTATCCTTATGACCTTGGGCAAGTCATTTAGCTGCCATGGGCTTTAGATTCTTCATCTCAGAGGTGGGGAGCAAAATACTTACTAAACCAGCATTCATATGAGGATTAGATGAAGTGATAGATGATATATGTGAAAACCATCTGTAAACTCTAAAGTGCTTGATAAATAAAAGGCATTTGTTATTTATGAAATCTTAAGAAAATTAGATAGTCTCCAGGAACTTTTTATAGTAATAACTATTCTTTTTACTACTCGCGTACACCTCTTAAGATTTAAATCACTTAGCTTTGGTATAGACCTTTGCTAAATCGTGAATTATAACAAAGTATAACAAATAATCTCTTACGTGTCTTTGGAAACATGTTTATGATGTGCTGGTAATTATACAACAGTGACTCTCTGGGGTGAAAAAGCCCCGATTTGTAGCATTTGCTGTTTATCATGATGCAGATATTCCCTAATCATAGCCAATTTCAAGTCATTGACATGACATCACTGAACCCAGAATTGGGAAGAAATGTGTACAAATTGGCTCTCATGTGTCCACGAGCCAACTTGAGCTCACACCAAACTAAGATGCATCAGTTTTTAGATGCATAGGCATACAGAGGCCGTAATTAATCATGGAAACTTAGACTATTTCAATTTTATAAACATTTAAGATTATTGCAATGTTTCTGAAAGCCAGGGGACTGAAGTCAGACCTGGATTCTAATTATGACCCTGTGTTTACTAGCTCTACGACCTTGGGCAGGTCAGAATGTCTTTAAGCCTCAGTTTCTTTATCAGTAAAATAGGCACAGTAATAATATCTACCTCAGAAGAGGGAATCTGGTGCCTGGTGCAGACCCCTGGTTGAAAAGGGAGGAAAGGATTGCTTCATAAGGCTAGTGGCTATTGTCATCAACCTTGCATGGTTCTAGTAGCATGCCAAACTGAGCTATATATTAATTTGTTTCTTTTTTTTTTTTTTTAAGCTGACATGGGTTTTGCCAGATTATTCAATTCTCCTCTAAAGCCACTGGCAGATTTGGATCCAGTAGTTGTGACTTTTTGGTATCGGGCTCCTGAACTTCTGCTTGGTGCAAGGCATTATACAAAGGCCATTGGTAAGTTAGTCTAAAATGATTTACTGTCATAGCATCGAATTATCATAAATACCAAATGGTATAATAATAATGAAGCTGCTTTGTAAAAACCACTTTTATATCTCTTTGTAAAAGTCCTATTGTCTTCTATATTCCTAGATATTATATTCTGGTAGATTAGGATTTTTCACTTTATAGGAGAATATGGTTTTTTAAAAAGAAGAAAGCATTTTCTTTTAGGGAATCAAGTTATCAGACCCTGTTGAGTTGCTATGGAAATGATAATGTGCAAACTTTATTTTGCATGTACCTACCGTCGATCAGAAGACCTGGAGAGAGGTTTAGAATTGTTTTCCCCACAGAAAGAACAACAGAAAGCAGGCACAGCGTGGTGTGGAAGAGAGCCCCTTCTATCTGGGGAAAAGTCAGTCAGTCAGTCCTTTCCTCAACCAGAAATAATGTGACTACTTTCTGTCTCCTGCCATTGCCGTTATCAGGGTGGCGGTTTCTCCATCACAGTAGGAAATAGAGTCTGGGTGGATTAGCTGTGCCCAGCATCTTGCCATTTCACTAAGTGAAAAAAAAACGGCGTAAGAAAACCTGTTACAAACACACGCCCTGCAGGATTTCAAGTCTGCCCCCGAACGGAGACAGCAGAGACTTTGCTACCTGATCACTCCAGTGTCCGCGGAGGGCCCAGCTGTGAATTGGGGCAGTCAGGAAGAGAGAGCTCTCCTCAAACCATGAGATTTCTTTAACTGAGATAAAAAGAGAGGATAGAGAAGGGTAGATAGCCCTGTCACTGTGATGAGCTAGTTCTCTAAGGTACCGAAATCTGCCAGGTGTATTTCTTGAAATTTTCCTTTTGTTGAATTTTCCATTTACTGGTATTAGACTAATATCATTTTTGTTTTTTTTTTTTTTTTTTACTACCTTTAGCTGCTTTGGTTAAGTTCCATTGAATAAAGGCACTACAAGTATAAAATTATTAAAAATAGATGAGCACAAGACTTTCTCTGTTAAATTTATTTAAAAAAACCTGATGGCATGCAAAGAACTACAAAGGTAGTTCCTATGTTTGAAAAGATTAGACCACTAATTAACCTATTTGTGGGTAAAAGGAGAAACAAAGATTAAACCATAGTGATGTCCTCGTTCACCCGGAGATCTGGTTTCTGCAAAACTCTGACACCTAGCACATATTTATACTTTGTCCAAGGATTGAGATGCCAGGACAGTGCTGGAATCTTGTAATACTTTATAAGTATTGCTGAAAGATTTTGTTAAATTCGTGAAAAAGCCTATGAGTGTTTGACAGTAGGGCAGTGGGAGACCGACCCTCTACCCTTCTGCTAGCAGCTGAGCCCAGAGTAAGGCCGCATTCAGAGGCTGCCAAGGCCAGGCTACTGGCATCGGGCCGGACCATGGCAGCTGTGTGGAGGCTGCAGACAGGGGAACTACACAAGCGGACGGAAGGAATGGGGTGCTCTCAGAATGAGGGGTTAAAATCAGAGCGTGACTCCACTTACATTCCAGTGAGTGATTTTTACTGAGGAGCTGTATCTTTGCAACTTTTAGAATTGTCTGCTTGTTCTATTAGATCTCTCAGTTGAGGACAGTAAAGTCTCTTAGACAATCTCAGAAGGCACCAGGGGATAGGAAGAGACTGAAAATGCACCAGAGAAAGGGTCTGTCAGCTGGGAAGTAACAGGCGGTGCCTCAGAGCAGAATTGATGACGAGATAACCCAGGGCACAGGGCAGCGAGTAGAGGACATGGTAACAGTAGAAATCCACATGTGCTGGGCTCCTACCAAGCTCCATACAGTCTTTATCTAGAAGGGAGGTTTCCAGTAAGAAAAGGCACATTCAGCCAAAACCTTCCATTGAACTAAATGACTCCCTACCAAAGTCTGTCCTACTCTCAGAGATTCTTATAGAGCAAATCCATGGTAGTAAGTCCCATTTTTGATATGTGCCATTATATGATTCTGTGTATGTGGTCCACACACTTTGACAGCCCACACTTTGAGAAGCGCAGTTCTGTGAATATTTTCTGATTAACTGTTCTACTATTGAAATAAAACTAGATGTTTTGGGGGGAAATAAAGATAATTGGGTATGAATTGGAAATCAACTATGTTTCCTATTTCCTCAGGGCAAGGACAACTGAAATTGAATTTAAACCAGTTTGCAACTTACAGATAAAGATAAAAATATAATCACTAATTTCCAAGTTTAGTCAAGTTGCAATTATCCATTCTGGATAGAGATTAGGAAAAAAGACACACAAAAAGAATAATCCCCAAATCAGTTATTTTTAGGCTTCAGATATATTCATAGCAGACATTATAAATATAATATGTACACATTCACTCGTTCTTACTCTCCTCCATACCTGGTTCATGTCAGAAATGAGTATTATTTCTAGTCAGAGTATATAAAAGAAGAGTTTGATGATTTGGTATCAGTGAAATTTTATGGAGTAACGTTTAGAGGGGGAGGGGAGTGACAGCGTTTGTGCTTGTGTGTGTGTGTGTGTGTGTGTGTGTGTGTGTCTAGAGGGAGGGAGGGAGAAACAAGTCATTGACAGAGGAATGAGAGCTGAGAAATGGTGTAGATGATACAAGAGCCAGATGACCATTTAAAATTAGAGGCTAATATGAAGCAAGAAAGCCTATAACTTAACATTACCTGCTACACTGAGGTTCCTTCTCTTAGCAGTTCTCAGGGGAATCTAGATCCTGGCTTCTGTCCTTTAAATGGAAGGCAAACAAGGAACTGGCATGACCAGGAACATGCAGTACCAGCCCCAGTTGACTGCATAGTAGAAGCAGCCAGCAGGAAGAGAGATGGGACTGTGTCAGAGGCAAGATTGACAACAACATGATGCGGGAGAGAGAAAAGAATTTAAAAGTAGACACTAAAGAGTATTGTTACTCTATTCTTTCATGATGGATGTTTGTGATGACCCTTCTGAGTCATTAAGAAAGGTTTTATTTTATAGCCTCTTAAGATGGCAGGTAATGGTGTAATAAAAAACAATTATTGAAGGGATATGTTTCCATTATCCAGAAGACTACATTACGTGAAAGGAAGCCACTCCTGAATGGAGTCAGCTATGTAAGACATTACTCTTATGTTTTTTTTTCATTTGGCAGTTTGTTTTATGAAATAGCATACCAACGTTAATTCTAGCTAATGGATATAATTAGACTTTTTTCTTATTTAGCTTGTCTACAGAATGTGATTCCCACATTTAGTAGGCTACTAAACACTGCTTTTCTATACTATACCGTGGTCTGTGTGTTATTTATTTTTTTAGATTTTTATTTATTTATTTGACAGACAGATGTGAGAGCAGGAACACAAGCAGGGGGAGTGGGAAAGGGAGAAGCAGGCTCCCCACCGAGCAGGGAGCCCAACGCGGGGCTCAGTCCCAGGACCCTGGGATCATGACCTGAGCCGAAGGCAGATGCTTAACGACTGAGCCACCCAGGCGCATCCGGGCATTATTTTTTTTAAACTATTAAATAGCATTTATTTAAGTGGGCAAGTGTGAATATATATCTTACAAAAAGTAATTCACCTGTACATTTGGCAAAACGTGAATATAATATTATAGTCAGAATCGAAATTACAGTTTTTCAACGTGTAAAATCCAAATAGAATAATCTATAACTGGTGATTTAAAATAGTTAATAAAACTTTTAACTTTTAACTTTGTCTTGGAGTGTTGGAGGATTGGAGCAGCTTAATCCAAGTGAATATATTCAAATAACACCGAGCTCTATGGGTGTCATGCTGTACCTGTAGGTACTTGTATTTATCAGCTTTTAGACCTTACAGTTTGTTGAAAAAATGGAAGTTGGTAGCCTTGCATACAAAAGTTGAGTTTTTCCAAACCATTTTATATGGTCTATACTGTCTGTCTATACTCACAAATCAGAAATTGTGCTCTATCATTATGCATTTGATTGCTTTAAAGGAATGTATCCCTGTACCTGATGATGGTATTGTTTTATTCTGTCATGAGTATTTAACCCTGCATTAGATTATAATTGAATGCTTCAGTGACTACATTATTAATAGTGGTTAGAAAGGCTTTTGCCTAAATGTAAATTCATTGCTTGCTAAATTGAGTTTCCCAAGTATATCTTCATTAGGAAATATATAAGTAAATGTTTTTTATTTGGCATTTAATCTGTTATGTGATGATACAGCTATTTCATGTCATATATATATGTTTTCTTAATATAGTTGTCAGACTTTGTATATTCCATCACTGAAAAGTATTTTTATATGTAGGTTGTGATTATACTCAGGAATTATAACCCAAGAACTATAATAAATGTGTATAAAAACTTGTTTTTCTTCCTTCATAGATATATGGGCAATAGGTTGCATATTTGCTGAATTGTTGACTTCAGAACCTATTTTTCACTGTCGCCAGGAAGATATAAAAACAAGCAATCCCTTTCATCATGATCAACTAGATCGGATATTTAGTGTCATGGGGTTTCCTGCAGGTAATTTATTCTTCTTTCCAAAATAGTATTGGAGTCATATTTCAAAATAATTCCTTTTCAAAAGCATATTTTGAGTATTTTTATGTATATTTTTAAGCTAACATAAGTAGATTTTTTTATATAAGTAACCTTATTTTCTATAACAATATTCAATATTTTTTTGTAAGATAAAGATTGGGAAGATATTAGAAAGATGCCAGAATACCCCACACTTCAGAAAGACTTTAGAAGAACAACGTAAGTAATTTCATGTTAAATATAAGTAGTAACTTCAATGGGAATATTTAAATTAATCCTTTTAAAAACCAGATATAGATTAGTATTTAAGCCAGAAATTTAGATTTTAATATATTAATTATGCTTATGATTTAAAGACGATATCCCAGATGTTGGTAACGTACACGTGAGGCTTAGGCTGTAGTATTTTACAAACTTTTAAGAATTTTAAGGGTCAGTATAGCGTTTAAACATCTCTCCTATTTTAGCATGATGAGGGCTGAGTTCAAGGTCGCAACTGTGATTTTATCTTTATCTGAATAATGACTAGTGACCGAAATGCTGGGTTAGGCAACCAGGAAGGATAGCAGAAGGATGAATGCATGGCCCAGAAGCTGAGTAAAACACACTGGTGGTATATTGAGCAGAAATGAAAGAATAAGGGTGACAGTGTGAGAGGAGTTTGCTATAAATGCACACGCCTAGAGGAAAAAAGGTGAAAGAGGTTCTCTTTCGGGCAACTTAACTGGAAAATTTCAGGACAGGATGGCTTGTAGGAACAAAAGCAGACATGATAAAGAGAAGTAGGAAACGGCACTCATTTTTGGCTCCTCTTGTACACAGTCCCTGGTGGAGTGTTTTTCTTCTATCTGTCTCCTAAAGATAACACTCATATTGCTCAAGGTTCTGTCTTGGGCTCTCTTCTCACTCTGGACGTTTCCCTGGGCAGTTTCTCTGATTTTAATGGCGACAATTTACCATTGATTATGCCGATAACTCCCAGTTTATGCATCCGAGTAGGATCTCTTTTCCAAGTTTCAGACCCACTTGTCTAATTGCCTTATGGAAGCCCAACTTGAATGTTCCATAAATACTTCAAGTTACATGTCCAAAATTGAACTCATCATCTATCCTCCCACACTGTCCTCCCGCTGTATTTCCTATCTTAGGAAATGACTCCATGATTCACCCAGTTGTTCAAGCCCAAGACCTGAGATATCCCTGATCCTTCTCTTATCCCATTCTCTCCCATTTCACCTTGTGGGGTCCAAACAGTTAGTAAGTCTAGTCAGTTCTTTGTATTCCTCTCCATCTACTCTGCCACTATTACAGTCCAGACCACCGTCTCTCACTTAGGATCCTGCAGTGGCCTTCCAAGTGGTATCGCTACCTCCAGTCTTTATTCCAACTCACTGTCTATACTGCAGTCATTGCCAAAAGCAAATTGGATCATGTTGGTTTCCTAGTTGCTCTTAAATCACCACTGCCCTCAATTCTCTAGGATGGCTTATAGAGCTTTGGCTTATACATCACCATAATTCATCCACTAAGCCACTGTCCACTTTGTATTCTCTAGTCTGGACATCATGAATTTCTTTAAGAATCTGAAAAACCCAGAGCTTTTTTTGACCTCTGGGTTGTTATATATGCTGTTCCTTCAGTCTAGGATGTACTTTCCTCCCACTCATTTTAACTCCTCAGATTAACTCCCATTTTTCCTTTCTACTTATCCTTTAGGTCTTGGCTTAGGCATCACTTGCCTGCGGAGGTCTCCCTTGACCTTCTAGGTCTGAGTTAGGTCGTCCCCCTCAGTTCTCCCGTAGCATCCTTGCTGCTTCTCTCCGCACTGATGACTTTGCACTACAGTTTGCTTTTGAATGCTTCTCTGCCTTTCCCTCTAGATAGTATGGGTTATGTCTACTCTGTACACCATTATATGTATCCCCAGGGCCTGGTACATAGTACATGCTCATTAGTTACTTGTCACATGGTATTAATGAAAGTGGTACAAGTAGTTGAAGACACGCTAATAGTGTAAAAGATAGAGAAAATTAATGTAAGCACTTAACATTTATTTTAGTGTTTAAAGACCAAAGGAAAATTTTCACATAAAATGGTAGTGTTTACAGTAACCAGAAATAAAAGGAGAGAAGTTTTAAAAGATAAATGAAATTCAGTTGGAAAAGTAATAGGAAAAGCTCAGTGATAAGAGCCCATATGTCTTATGCAAATGGTTCTACCCCTGTGAAAGCAGGCTCCTGATACAAAAGATGAAAGGACTGTATTAAAAATTAGCTAAATCTAATAGAGTACATACAAGTCACTAAAGTAAAATATAATTTAAAAATTTCAGAAAACATGATGTGAAATGACATAAAAGGTAAAATAACTTGCTTTCATTGTATCAGATGAAAAGCACCAAAAAAATTACTCTTTAGTGAATTGGGAAGGATAGTGAATAGAAGTTTCTGTAATCTTCCCAGAGCTCTTATTAGCTCAGTAGAAGGCAAGGTGAAAGTAGAATTAAAAGGAAATCTCTAAGTTGACTTTAAAATTGAATGTTCCAATAAGCATGGTCCAATATTATGATAGAAATAAATAACTTAGAATCTGGAGTTAACCCAAGAGATCAGTTGATTTAACATGAAGACCAAAGACATATATGTGGACAAACTCCATTTCTATATAAACTTTAAAATTTCTTCCCATTAACAAACTTAGTGGCTACCTTGCTAATAAAAATGTTCCTGGTATTGGGGGAAAAGATGTAAAAAAAAAAAAATTTTTTTTTAAGATTTTATTTTTAATCAACCTCTGTACCCATCTGTGCAGCTTGAACTTAATAACCCTGAGATCAAGAGTCACATGCTCTACTGACTGAGCCAGCCAGGCACTCCGAGGCAATTTTAAATGAATACACATGGCAAAGATTTTTTAAATGAACATACCTAGGGTTGGCAAGGGTACGACAAAATGGGCACTCTCCCTTGTATGCGACTGCTGAGCACAATGTTTCTCAAACTTTAACGTACATACAAATCACCTGGAGACCTTGTTAAAAATGCAGGCTCTCGGGGGCCCATACTGCTGAGCTGAGGGCCAGCTTTGTGTAGCAAGGTTCTAGAGCACATAAAAATGGCTTTGAAATGTACATATCCTTTGACCTAATAAATCCAAGAATTTATCCTATGGAAGCAGTCAGAGCAGCCACAAATGGCTCACTACGTCCTATGTGTCAGACGTGGTGCTAAGCCCTGACCTACATTTTCTCATACGGTCCTCACAACAACTCTATAAGATAGGTGTGATTATAATCCTCAGTTTCCAGAGGAGGAACCTAAGGCTTTCATAGGGGTTAACGAACTACCCAAGATCACACAGCTGGTAAATGCCAGGAGTCAGGGTCTAGAAGGGGTCCCTGATTCTCACCTGCTGTGCAGCATTGTCTTCCTACCGTGCGGATCAGATTAACCTACAAGGACCCATATTTCTTAACTATTGTGAAACAAACAACAACAGTAACAGTAGGAATATACAACCACTGCAAATTAGTCGTTTAGGTAGTGTTAGACAAGGAAAAATGTTTATGAAACATTATTATTATTAAGTGAAAAGAGGTAGGACAGTTTATATAGTATGATCCCAATTTTATAAAAACAAAACAAAAACCCCCTCTGTGTTTGTATCATACATAGATACATAGCAAAAATGCCGAAGGAAAATTAGCAAAATCTCAACAGTGTTTGGGTGCTTTGTTGTTTTTCTTTTTTTTAATCACTGAATGGCTGGACTCTGAGTGATTTCAGTTTTCTTCTCTATACCTTTCTGTATTCTCTAAATTTTCTACCATAAACATATATTACTTATTTTTTGGCCTTTTTAATGTGAAATATTTCATATATAGGAAAGAACATATGATGAAAACACGATACGTAGTCTTTTTAGAATAATAAAACGAATGCTCCTCTACTCACCCTTCAACGTAAGAAATAGAACATTACTAAGATTACTGAAGTGCTCTGTGTACCCTGCCTTCCTGTTCATGTCCCTCCCAATGGGTCAACATGGTTCTGAATTTGTATTTATCATTCCACATTTTTTATTCTCGTTTTGCTACAGATGTATGTATCTCTCAGTGGATTATTGTTTCAGTTTAATGTATCTGAACTTTTTATAAATTATAGTCTGCTTTTATTTGCTTTTATTCCCCGCTCAACCTCTGTATTCATTTTTACTATTGTGTAACTTTCCATTCTGTGAATATATAACAATGTAGCCGTTCTTTAATTGATAGACATTTGTGTTGCTTACAGTTTTGTTTTGTTTTTACTATAGAAATGCTGCTAAGAACATTCTTGTTCATGTATCCTGTGATATACATGCACAAAGGAATCTCGTAGAGTACCTACCTAGGAAAGGAATTGCTAGATTTTAGGTTGTTCACATTTTCAACTCTAATGGTTAATGTCTAATTGTTTTCCAAAGCCGTTGTAACAATAGAAACTCTTGCGCAGGGTGTTTAACAATTCCTACTTCTTCACACGTTTGCCAGTATTCGGTTATGTGTTCTTTTATTAAGCAGAAAAAACAATGGCCTAATAAACGTGTATCTTATAGGGAAACCAATCTGGGAGCTTTCCATTAAAAAATACAGATCGTGTAAACTGTACTTCAGTAATAAACATTTTATGGGGAAAAAATGTGCGAGTGTTCCCAGTGATTTGTGATTGTCATGTCCTCTTGCAGGTACGCCAACAGTAGCCTCATAAAGTACATGGAGAAACACAAGGTCAAGCCTGACAGCAAAGTGTTCCTCTTGGTAGGTGCCTCTCGTCCAGGCGGGGACGTTGGATCTGTGGCACAGGCCACCTTGTCCCGTTCACCATGGGATTGTCCTAGCTCTTCCTCCTCTTCAGAAAGAAAAGAAATTGGTGGATGCTGAGGCAAAATGAAGTATTTTTCTTTGGGGATGTCACCCTTGACTTCTAGACTTAATTTTTTTCCAATGATTTATCAGCAGGGAAGAAAAGTTACACTTTTGAAGGGCTTTAACGCTAATGATTTCTGCCAATTTCACATCAATGTGTGTAGTGAACTAACAGCGCGGTGAGCTCTACAAAATGGCATTGATAGTAATCCTGCTAGACATTTGTACAAAAGTCAAAACATTGATTTATAAGCAATCTTTCCATGTGCTATCGGTTTCTCATGTGTTACTCTAGCTTCAGAAACTCCTTACTATGGATCCAACCAAGAGAATTACCTCGGAGCAGGCTCTGCAGGATCCCTATTTTCAGGAGGACCCCTTGCCGACATTAGAGTATGTATCCTACATTTTCTGTGTCCTTTGCTCCAGGTTGAGGGTGTCAGATGGTGGCTGAAAGTAAGAGAAGCGCTTTACTGCAGTGTTACTGAAGTTCTCCATTAATACTACCTTGGAGAAAAAGTACGCAAGAAAAAGGACCTGTATTGTGAAACAGGCAAAGCTATAGAGAGGTGTGAATGAAACAAGTATTTTAGGAATGACCGTTATTCAGTATTACAGAAAAAAACTAAAGCTGAGAACAGGTGGGACTTTTAGATCAGTCAGCCAGATGAGTTTATACAATTAGTATAAAACTTAGACAACAAATTTTTTTTTTTTTTTGAGAGGGAGAGAGGGGGGCGAGGGACAGAGGGAGAGAGAGAATGTTAAGTAGGTTCCATGCCCAGCGTGGTGGGAGCCCAATGCAGGGCTCAATCTCATGTCCCTGAGATCATGACCCAAGCCGAAATGAAGAGTTGGATGCTTAACTGACTGCACCACCCAGGCATACCACAAATTCTTTTCTTATTTGCTTGAATTAAGTTGTCTTGGGAGGCATCCAGCAAATATTAGCTATAGACGAAGAGTGGAAAATATGTTAAGGAAAAAAAGTGGGATCTTAAGTTAACATTTAAGGTCAATGATATTGTAGATTTTAGGTCATGATGTATATTCTTTTTTTTTTTTAATGATTTTGTAGTGTGTTTGCTGGCTGCCAGATTCCATACCCCAAACGGGAATTCCTTAATGAAGATGAACCCGAAGAGAAAGGTGACAAGGTATAAGCTACAGTACACTTCACTTCCAGAGAGTAAGGGAGGCAAAAAGAGAATTTAGGGAAGTATAATGTACTGATTCCTACGTATTTAACTGCCTTTAATTAAGTATGTATTTGACGTGACTGCAGATGTACTTTGCAATTTGAAATATAATAAGTTTACAGATAAATGAACTTCTGATTTCTTTTAGAGCCCATTTTTTTCCAGGATTCTTTTCTTTTCTTTTTTTTAAGATTTTATTTATTCATTTGAGAGAGAGAGAAACAGCGTGAGAGGGGAGAAGGTCAGAGGGAGAAACAGGCTCCCCGCTGAGCCGGGAGCCCGATGCGGGACTCGATCCCAGGACTCCGGGATCATGACCTGAGCCGAAGGCAGACGCTTAACGACTGAGCCACCCAGGCGCCCCATTCCAGGATTCTTAATTGTTGCGTTTTGTTTGTTCGGTGTCAACACCATCACTTTATAGCAGCCTGCTTTCAAAGCATCTTTCTCTTCTTTGCTTGTAATTGGATATATCAGGCCCTCCCCGTATCCCTCTACTTCCCCAAACTCCTGAGGGAGCCCAGTACCGCTGGGTCCGTGCGTGCAGAACGACTTCCTGGGTGCCGCGTGCTCTCCAGCGGGCTGTCTGCGACTGGGCTGGAGGATGGCTGCGCAATCTTAAATGAGCCCCAGAGAATGGAACCTGTTCAGGACTCAGTACTCGGACCTCTGGGGATGCTGCATGCCCCGGCTGTAGTCACTGCCGTGTCCCACCTAGGTCGCTCTCCAGCTCGGTCGCAGTCACGTGTGCATATCCAGTAATCGAAGTAATGTCCTGTTACAAAGGAGAGGAAAAAGAAAGCACTGTCCTGTGAATGTAGTTTCATACCGAGTTTGCCTTTTGGTTTTCCTTCCAAGAATCCGCAGCAGCAGCAGAACCAACATCAGCAGCCCACAGCGCCCCCGCAGCAGGCGGCGGCCCCCCCGCCGGCGCCCCCGCCGCAGCAGAACAGCGCCCAGACCAACGGGACTGCGGGCGGGGCGGGCGCCGGGGCCGGGGCCGCGGGGGCCGGCCTGCAGCACAGTCAGGACGCGGGCCTCACCCAGGTGCCTCCCAACAAGAAGCCCCGCCTGGGGCCTTCGGGCGCAAACTCCGGCGGGCCTGTTATGCCGACAGATTATCAGGTACGGCCCTCGCTTTTGTTCCTGCTAGCGGCCATACGTTTTATGAAATGGGAAGTAGGATTTTTTTTTTTTTTCTGTTTATTTAAAGAGAGAAAGAGCGAGCGCTAGAACACGAGCAGCGGGGAGGGGCAGAGGGAGAGGAAGAAGCAGACGCCAGGCCGAGCAGGGAGCCCCACGAGGGGCTCGATCCCAGGACCCCAGAATCATGACCTGAGCTGAAGGCTGATGCTCAACCGATTGAACCACCCAGGAGCCCCAGAAATCAATTTTATAATAGAGCCTTTTAGACTTAAGTAGTACTTGACTCTAAAGTTTGTACAAATGGTACAATCCTATTTCTAGGTCATTATATGAAAATGAAGATTGTGGCCATATTTCATGTAATTGCAAAACATTTCATTTTTTGACTTGTTTTTCCGGACTTCCTGAGGAGGGAAGGTGAGGCAGGCATCTCCCTCCTCAAAGAAGCTTTCTCATATTACCCTTCCAGCTGCCTGTCAGCTTTGGGTCAGAAAAAGATAACAGATAAGCAACTGAAAGAGAGCAGAGCAGCGGCTTATTTTGGACAAAATAAGCTGCATACTTGAGAAAGATTTGCTGTCATCGAGAGGAAATAATTAGTCAGTAGCCATGTAAACATAGAAAGGGATTAAGCTTGAGACTTTTCAGAAATCACTGTTAAATCTCATTGTAAGTATTTTTGAGACTAGAAAATACTTTTTATTATTAAGATTAAAAAAAAACCCTACAATTGTGTGGTATCTGTCTAAATGTGGTGTCTCTCTTGATGGGCTGGGGTCTCCCCGAGTGTGGGGTGGGGATGGGTGGAAGCTGGTGGTCCAGGCGGTGAAAGGGTAACAAAGGAGATAGAAGTTTACTGAATACAGTGCAAGAGAGCAGTGGGCAGGACCACAGAGGAGAGGCTGTGTGCCAGGAGGCTGGGGGTGGGGGCTGTAGTTAAAGCGGGAAGGTGAGGAGGTATGATGACTATGGAGTTCTCCCTTTTTTGGTGACTGTGCCTGGTTGTAAGTAGCCCGTTGGTCAGCTAGGGCCTGTGGATATCTTGAGGTGGGTCCCCTGAGGGGGCTGTCTGTGTTCAGCAGCCAGGGGGTCGCTGTGGGCTCTTTTGCCTTGATCAAGTTTCATTGCTCAAGCCTATTGTCTAAAAGCGGCCTCTACAGGTTGTACTACTAATTTGGGAAACTAAAGGGAAAAAGGTCTAAGGATTATTAGTATTTGGGGAGAGAGAGGTAAAAATACCTGTGAAAACCATAGGGTTTTCTGCGAACAAAACAAAACAAAACCCCACAAAACCTCATTTTCTTTCTTTTTTTTTTTAAGCCCTCATTTTCAAGGAAAGTAACCAGCTAAGATCTAAGAAAGGGGGGGGGAACACCCTTAAAACTTGTAGATCCTCAGGGTGCTGGTGGAAGAGGAGCAAGACGATGGAGATAATAGAAAACAAAACCACAGGCAAGGGAGTCATAAACTCACTGATGAGGAACGGGAACCAAGAGAAACATTAACGAGAAAGACATAATAAGTAGCTGCCTCAACTGGCTTTACATTTGGAATATATCTGCAGACAAATGTGTTTTCGCACAACCTCTTCTCTGAAAACTTCTCTTGGAAGAGTCCCTGCAAGCGGAGGAGTACACAATAGTACTTCCATTGGTTCTGCTGGCGAAAAAACAAAACTCCACAGAGTAAATGTGAAGATCGAATTGGCTTCGTTAAATGATCTGTGAATTGGGCAGCACCCCATCTAGCAAGCAGAGGGGAGCTCCCAGGAGTTGTGCAGAATGGAAGGTTTTTATAGGAAGGAGGACAGGGCAAGAAAGCTATTAGCAAGAGAGAAGAAAAGATTGTTCCAGGCTGGGTCACTTTCCCTTAGGGGGAAAGAGCAGGGGTCTGAGTGTGCGAATTACCTCATCTTCCTTTGGGGGAATGGAAAGGGCCCAGGTGGCAGACTCTTTGGCAACCATCTGAAAATTTCCTGACTGACCTGGTAAACTACATTTCTGGGGAAAGTTGAAACTGCAGTTAGATTAGGTATTAAGCTCTGGGTTGGTGACTTGGCCTAAGTGACACTATTTGGTGCCTGTGGTTTTCTTCTCTAAACACAATGAAACTAATCAAGGGCTTCATTTTGATCTACTAAAAACAGCTTGCTATTTGGGTAGTAGTCATGAACATTATTTGAATTTTATTATAAATTCCTTTCCCCCTCCCCGACTGTAGTTTAGTTTATTCCTATTATGTGAGCACCAGACCTCTATTATATACTGGTTCATGTTTGTGTCTCTGATTTTATTATATTAACCTGAGTATAGTCCATTATGGACAGATTACCTTCCTACTGTATTCCTTTCAAATCCAAGAATTCTTCAAAATGTTTCTTTGTCCCATACTGTGCTATCTACTTAAAAATAAAACAGTGTATCTATGGAATTGGTAGATATTTCAGCTACTCAGTTGGAGAGGTCAGCATGACGTGGGGGTGGGAGAACCCTATTGCACCTACCTGCGACTCACATTTCAACATGTTTGTTCTTTGCCTAGAGTGGAGGAACTCTCGTGCTGAATTTAATCTGCAAAAGTAAAATAATCATAGCCAGCGTAGCAATTGTAGGTCATGTGAGTGGCAAGAATATGTTTTTCATAATAAACTTAAAAATAAAACATGTGAATTTGGAAGCCCGAAAGGCTTCTTACACAACACATCTAGTGTCATGAGCACGCCACGAAGGCACAAACACAGTTCCGTCTTGCCACATGTTGGCTTTATTCAGTCATAAAGCAAGATTAACATTATAAAGCAGGTGCAGGGTTCCAAACTCAGTGACTTTTCACCACATGATTAACTTGGCTCCTTACACGGCACACAGAGCAGAACACAAGCCAAGTCACACAACAGACGAGGTAGCATAAGGGGTAGGAAGTTATCGAACCAGATGAGAAGTCAGTCTGTGGGCGCAGAGTTGAGATAAGGCCTCGGTCTGGTTCCGGTCAGCTCTCGGCACTTCGTGCTTTGGATGTTCAAGCAGCGAAGGATCTCAGTTCTGTTCAGAGATCAGTCGGGCAGAACATTTGGCTAAAGGCGCCTTTTTGAAGTGGTCGGACATAGAAGGGTCAGTGTCTGAGAAGTGGGACAGTTTGCTGCAAAAATTCTCTCTTTTTAAAGGGATTTAATCAGTCTTGGGCCCCTGCCAACCTCCTCTGCATCCGCTGATAATCAGTTCTGAGGTGTCATCCGCTGGTGCTGGTCTCGGCAATATCTGGGAGTTACAGTCCCCTTAGCTGCTGTGTCATTGCTTGACACAGGCCCCTGCTTGACATGAGTGACTCCATCTTGCTCTCTGCAACTAGCCAGAGTTCTGTAATGGGGAAGGAGCTAAGCAGAGCTGTTTTTCACCGAGACTATCTTATGGCCCTGCTGTCTTAGACCAGATGTTGCAAGTTCAGTTTGGCAGCCTTTGCACATTGAGTAGGGGGCACCCTGCTGGTTTGTCCTTCCTTAAACCCCCGGTGCCACCTCAAGGTCATTTACATTTTTTACTCCAAGTAATGGTTTTATTAGTAAGATCTTTCCCACTTTGCTCACGGGAAAAACCAGCCTTCCGAGCTTAGCTAAAGACACTGGTTCCAGCTCTGCTTATCTCTAACTAGGCACCATGTTCTTATTCTATAGATGATTTTTTAAACATATTTTTCATATTTGCCCTTGGTACCATGAAGATGAATGTTTCATTTAAGGTAATAAAAAAACATTGAATTGAAATACATTTGTCTCTGCTTTCTCTTGAGGGCATTTTCATGTATGAACATTTTTTTTCATTCTAAATGTTACCTGAGGTTTATACAACACACTTATTGCCACCTCACCCTGCCTACCCTGCCTTGCTTTGTCGTATCGGAACCTCCACCTCTGAAAATTCTCTTCTCTAGAAATGACTTCTTAATCATCGCTTTGTTATTTATAATGAGGAAATTAACAGCACATCCGTATACATTATGAATACCACTAATTCAGTGCCAAATTGAGCGTTCTTGTTTGCAAATCTCAGTTACACAAAGAACAACTAAGCAGAGTTAGTCAGTATCAAGAGCAGGGGGCCAGCCTACATTTCCCTTCTGCCTTTCTTTGCCACTGCGGCTTATGCCCCCAAAGAAATCCAGCCAAACTTCATGCCTGCCAAAACATGTCACAGTGGCGGCAGGTCGTGGTTCCAAGTACGCAGAATGTATTAACGAGCTCACATCAGCTGTCCGCTACTGTCATTCTGAACCAGGAGCCTCTGAAAATGGTTCCTGCGCCCCGTCCTGTCGTGATGAACAGCCTCAGCCATTCTCTGCCTCCCCCAGTGATTCCCTTTTTCCCTTTCCTTCCTCCAGCACTCCAGTTCTCGCCTGAATTACCAAAGCAGTGTTCAGGGATCCTCTCAGTCCCAGAGCACACTCGGCTACTCGTCCTCGTCCCAGCAGAGTGCACAGTACCACCCGTCTCACCAGGGCCACCGCTACTGACCGCCGCGGCCCAGAGCCCAGACTCCAGCAATATGATGTCCGCATTGGAAAGAACCAAAAAATGCAAACGATGATGCCGTTTAAAACTCATCCACTTAGGAGGAAGACTCCATCCTGAGCATTTTGCAGGACTGACTGACTGATGTCTCTTCTTTATGGGCTTAAAGAAGATTTTTGTGAAGTTTCCCCAACACCCTTTCCCTGCATGTGTTCCATTGTGACTTTGATCCAGAGTCTGATCTAATCCCAGCACTTAACTTCTGTAACCTTCAGCATTTTTTGGAAGGATTTCCTGGTGCACCTTTCTCATGCTGTAGCAATCACTATGATTTATCTTTTCAAAGCTCTTTTAATAGGATTTTAATGTTTTAGACACAGGACTCCAGTGGTGTATAGTTTTATACTTCATGAACTGATCTAGCAACACAGGTAAAAATGCACCTTTTAAAGCACTACGTTGTTTTCACAGAATATGACTGTTTTGCTCATGGAAGTCTTAAACAGCAATTGTTACTGTCCCAAAGTACTTTACTATTACGTTTTTATTTATCTAGTTTCAGGGAAGGTCTAAAAAAAGACGAATCGTGGGACAGAGGGAACTTACAACCAAAAACAGCCTAGATCTTTACAGTTACTATGCTTTATGCTACGAAGAACTGAAGTATGTGCTAGTTTTTATATGATCAGTCATTCATATGGAACGTAGTTCCCAGAATCACCTTGTTCTGAAGAGTATCCAGTACTTAAGAATTCTCATTTTAACCTTCATGTAGCTAAGTCTACCTTAAAAAGGGTTTCAAGAGCTTTGATGAACTGCAGCCCTCTGGTGCCCCATACCAGAAAGCAGAAGAGAGTATTGACTGCACTAGGGTTTCTTTAAGGAGTAGTGTTGATCAAAGGATGTGTTACTTATCTTTGAAGGAAAAGCTTTTAGTGTGTATTGTATATAAAGTTGGCTTCTCTAAAGAACTGTTGGTTTCTTCACATCGGGGTTAGCTTGAGTAACTTTCTTACATAATCAAGAGTACTCAAATAGAAGCCTGCAAATTAATTTGCAAATTAATCTGCTTTTAAAATAAAGAGCAGCGTTCTGCATTCATATTTGCATTAGACATAGAGTGACTATTTTTAAAGCATGTTAAAAATTTAGGTTTTATTCATGTTTCAAGTATGTATTATGTATGCATAATTTTGCTGTTGTTACTGAAACTTAGTTCTATCAAGGATCTTTTCATTGCACTGAATGCTTTCTTTGCCCCTAGGAGAAAACTTAATAATTGTGCCTAAAAAACTATGGGCAGATAGTATACATGACTATACTAGTTAAAGTGCATATTTGCATTTCCACGATCTATGAATTAGAGGTTGAGTTCTTTCTTAGCCAGTGAAAGGAGCCCCTCACTCCCCAGAGTCACAGGAAATATAAAGACTTAGATCTCCCATTGTAGTGTAAGGGGCAAGAAATGTGTGTTCTTCTGAATGCTACTAGCAGCACCAGCCTTGTTTTAAATGTTTTCTTGAGCTAGAAGAAATAGCTGATTGTTGTATATGCAAGTTATATGCATTTTTTAAAAACTATTCTTTGTGAACTTATCTACCTGGTTATGATACTCTGGGTCCATACACAAGCAAAATAAGATTTTAGACAGAAGCCAGTATACATTTTGCACTATTAATGTGATACTGTAGCCAGCAAGGACCTTCCTGATCTCAGCATAATAATGCTTATTAGTAATAAAAGCTATATAGTGACACTCATGAACATCGAAGATGAAACAGTCGGCATTGCTCCATTGGAAGGAATTTCTGATCGTCTCAATGGTAATTCACCCCTTCCATTTTTTTTTTTAATGGGAAATTAATAGCCCTTTGCATAACGTAGCTACCTGTATAAAGTTCTATCCTGTGCCCTGAAGCCTCACTGTCCAGAGTTATGGGTCATCAGATGTTCCCTGCACACTCACCACGTGCCCAGTGCCAGGCTGGCCGGAAGACTCAAAGGGCAAGACACACTTCCTGTCCTTAAGGAGCTTAGGATCCATTCCATTGACAGTAAGTTCTCCTGGGATGAGAGGAGTGGCTTATAAGAGTATGAAGGTCCTTTTGTTTACTTCTAAACTCACTTGGATAGACTTGTTATTCCAAATTCTGCTGTGTGAGAAACAGTGTTATCCAGAGGTTTCTATCTACCTTAGAGAAAGCCAGTGATTAACTATCACAACAGGCATTAGTGCGGATCTGAAATGTTCACAGCAGCCTTCAGCAACAGTTGGGTGGCCCTTATAAGCAGAACGCACTCCTTAAGTGGTTGTGGGAAATTACAATGAAAACAGAAGGTCTGTTGCTGCCTTTGGGGGGCACTTACATTTAATAAGAGGAAAGCCCACCTACGTGCATAGACCAAAATACCATGCCCCTGAATACTTTATAAGCAACTTTGATACACTATTCTTGTGATATGTGCTTATATAATCACAGAACTACCCTTTCCTTGCAGATAGCTAATTTTATTGGCAGAACTGATAGAGAAACCATGAGGGGATTTCATCCGTTTTTCCTAGTCCACGGTGTTCTCCAGGATACAGCCAGATAGCCCCATTATTCTGCTCACTGTGCTGGTACTGGCCCTTTTCTTCTTGTTCCTGCCTCGGAGTTGGGGATGCCCAGTTGGGCCCAGTACCCTTGAAATAATTTTGGCTCATGATTCCCTTTTCCCTGTGAAGGGGAACAAAGCCTTTAACCTTCTTTTGGACCCTAAACTGTGGGACCTCGAGGGAGATCTGTGAAGCTTTTTGAGGTTAAAATTTACCTTTGTAGTCCCCAAATGACCTCATTCCTCTCTGAAAACATATTACTGTCTTGTTCCCTGAGAATGCAGGAAGGGCACCCACCCCCTCAGCCTATGAGAACACCCAAACCAAGGAAGGTTATTTGAAAGGAAGGAAGGAATACAAGTGAAGGTTCTCTGCCCTCCATATTACAAATCACTTTTCGAATTAGCTTTCTGGTGAGGTGTGTGTTTGAGAAAAGGGATTCTAGAGTTTCAGGGGAGCTTAGCTCAAGGGGAAGGTAGCCTGGTGGCAGGGCTGTTACTATGAGGCTGAAGCAATCCTTGTGATAAAAGTAGATCGTGCAGTAACTTATGAAAACCAAGGGCATGTATATTTTTATATCTGTGTGTTTTTAAAACTTTAGTACTTAGAACTTTGGCCTTCTGCACTACTCTTTCGCTCTTCTAAACCTAATTTACATTGAAGAATGGAAAGGGACGACGTTTACCTACATGTTCACTGCCTCACTCCTGGTGAAGCAACTGCTGGGTGTATACCTCTGAAATGATGCTGTTTTCTCTGCTCAAGGGAAAAGGAAACATCGTCGGACAATAAGATTTGCAGCTTAATCTGCTTTGAATAAAACGATGTGGCAGAAACTATACAATGAAGGAAGAATTCTATGAAAATTACAAATCCTGAACTCTCTGGTGATATCTTTCTAGGGAGTGGAGAAAGGCAATAAAATAGCAGTTAACCTAAAGGAGGCTTGAAGGATTCAAGTATAAGTTAATATTTTATATCAAACATAGCAGTTTAGGCCCCCATCATCTTCAAGAGTAGTCACAGATATCATATAAAGCAATGTTCATTGTTTTAGGATTTTTAAAAAAATGTGTTGTACCTAAGGCCATACTTACTCTTCTATGCTATCACTGCAAAGGAGTGATATGTATGTATTATATGAAAAAAACCCTTAATGCACTGTTATCTCCTAAATATTTAGTAAATTAATACTATTTAATTTTTTTAAAGATTTGTCTGTGTAGACACTAAAAGTATTACACAAAATCTGGACTGAAGATGTCCTTTTTAACAACAATTTAAAGTACTTTTTATATATGTTATGTAGTATATCCTTTCTAAACTGCCTAGTTTGTAATTCCCATAATTCCTATTTGTGAAGTGTACCTGTCTTTGTCTCTTCTTTCAGCCATTTTCTGCACGCACCCCTCTTTCTATGATGATAGAGATGACCGTGTATGCTTCCCCCACTCTGGCGTGCGCTCGGAGCCGGCTGCCCCTCAGCGAGGCGCGCTCCATGGGGGGCAGGAGAGCAGCTACTTTGGAGCCCGAGTGTTTCCCCGCTTTTGAGTTGTCCTGACATCCTTCTTGAAATGACTGTTAAAACTAAAATAAATTACATTGCATTTATTTTATATTCTTGGTTGTAATAAAATTTAATTGACTTTGTTTCTCTGTGGATTTTTTTTAAGTCTAGGAAAACTCCTGTTAATAAGTTTTAGTGTCAAAATTTTATCTGCATGCCTAGAAGCTTTTCAGATAACACTTGTTCTGCAGAGATGCAAAGTCTCCCTGCGAGTTGCAATATGCTGTTTTATTCAGGATGCTTCTGATGTCACAAAACCACGGACACGCTGCTTACATATACCTCAGAGGCAAAATGACAGTTTTAAAAACGTTTCTTGGGAAAACATCCTTTCTATAAGAAAATGAAGATTAGAATGATATTTTAGAAAAAAACAAATAGGCAGCATTTTGTGGGTAGAGTGGCATTGGGTTCTTCTCCTTTTTATAAGAACACTCTTTTTTACCTGGCTGTCCCTTATAACTTACTTGATGAACCTAATGTGGTTACCCCAATGGTTAAGGGCATCACGGAGTGAATTGAAGAATGTTTAAGTGGCACAAACACAAAACTTCCATTTCTGCACATGTCCAGTTGCTTCACAGCTTGGCACGGACCGTATGTATATTCAATACAGTGCTATTTGGAGGGTAGAGCTTCCCTTGGAAAACTATTCTTTGACCATAGCTGCCTTTCTAACCAGCCACCTGGATAAAAGAATGTGGAGGACGGTACAAACCCCTTACTGCTCCTGGGAAGAACACTTTGAAAGGATGGGTCCATGTCCTTGGCCGACTATAAGTTCTTTGTGGACAGCCCCCGGGTTTTATTCTTCCTGCATTCCCAGCACCTGTCATGATACCCAACACAGAACAGGCAATTAATAGAGCAAGTCATTAGCATCATTTTTTTTTTTTTTTACCTTGGCATAGAATTCCTGGATCATATTAAATGGTGGGCATTTTAAAACCTCAAATAGCATCATTTTATCTTGCAGGCGGTGGAAAGCCAGCTTGGACCAGCAAAACACAAGCTTAACAGGAACATTTGTTCATTTGTTCTAAATGAGAGAATATAATATAAGGGAAAGAGATGAAAATACTGACTTAAAACATTAAGATGTATTAAGTGCATTCTGCTTTTTCAGGCTTTTTCTGCAGCTTAGATTTTTTCAGAAAGTACTGCTGAATTTTTTCACATAAAGGTGCTATTATGAACTGAATGTTTGTGTCCCTTCAAAATTCTTATGTTGAAGCCCTTATCCCCAGTGTGGCTATATTTGGAGATAAGGTCTTTATCAAAGTAATTATAGTTAGATGAAGTCATAAGGATAAGACTGTGATGTGGGGGGGAAGGATAGAACCCTGATATAATCATATTAATTTCCTTGCAAGAAGAGATACCAGAGAGCTCTCTTCCCTCTCCTTTTTACCTTGCGCCCCCCTCCCCCACTTTCTCTCTTCTCTCTCCCCACAGCCTTTTCTTCTTACCATGTGAGGACACAGCAAGAGGGCTGTCACTGGCAAGCCAGGGAGACAGCCTTCACCAGAAACCAAACCCTGCCAGACCTTGATCTTGGACTTCCCAGCCTCCAGAACTGTGAGAAAATAAATTTCTGTTGTTGAGGTCACCCAGTCTGTGGTATTTTGTCACAGCAACTCATGCAGACTAATACAGATTTTGGTACCAAGAAAAGGGGTGCTGCTGTAACAAGTACCTAAGTGTGGCATCAGCTTTGGAACTGGGGGTTGGAGGGAGGCTGGAGGAGTCAGAGGTGCATGCTAGAAATGAGAAATTTTAGAGGCAATTCGGCTGAGAGCTTAGAAAGAAGAGGAGAGCTGGAGAGAAAGCTTCCATCTTCTTAGAGAACACATCAATAATCATGAATAGAATGATGGTAGAAATATATGGACACAAAGGCCATTCTGGTGACGTCTCAGATGGAAATGAGGAACAGGTAATTGGAAACTGGAGAAAAGGCAATTCTTTTTACAAAGTTGCAAAGAACATGGCTGAATTGTTCTCTAGTGTTTAATGGAAGGTAGAAATTTTGAGGGGTGAAATTTCATTTTGTAATTATTTGTATACAGAAATACAATTGTTTTTTGCATATTGCCTTTATATCCTGCAACATTGCCAAATTCACTGTTCTAATATGAGAGGTTCCCCTAGATTTTCTACATATACAATCATGTCATCTGTGAATAAAGACAGTTTTACTTCCTCCTTTCCAATTTAAATAACTTTTATTTATTTTTCTTGCCTAAATGCATGGGCTAGCAGGTCCAATACAATGTTGAATAGAACTGGTATGAATGAACACCTTATAACGTTCTCAGTCGTAGAAAGAAAGTATTCTATATTTCACTAATAGGTATGATGTTAGATGAACGTTTCTCATAGATGCCCTAAATCAAATGGAGGAAGTTTCCTTCCACTTCTATTTTGACAAGAGTTTTAATCACAAACAGGTGCTGCATTTTGTTAAGTGCCTTTCCTGCATATGAGATGATTATATGATTTTTCTCCTTTATGCTGTTAATATGATGAATTACACTAAAAAATATTTTTGGTCAAGGGCGCCTGGCTGGCTCAGTCGGAAGAGCATGCGACTCTTGATCTTGGGGTTGTGAGTTTGAGCTCCATGTTGGGTGTAGAGATTACTTAAATAAATAAATAAACTTAAAAAAAAATTTTTTTGGCTTAGCACAACACAAATTTATGATCTCACAGTTTCTGTGGGTCAGAAGTGTGGTCATGTGTTGACTGGGTCCTCTGCTCAGAGTCTCCCCAGATCTCAAGGTGGAAGCTGGGACTTCAAGCTCATCTAAGGCTTGGAGTTTTCTTCTAGGATCACTAGTTTTTGGCAGAATTCAGCTCCTGTGGTTGTAGGGTTTGTCTGCTATCGGGAGAAGGCCATCCTTAGCTCCTAGAGACTGTACTTTGCCATGTGGCCTTTTCAACAACATGGTAGTTGGCTTCTTCAAGGCTGCCAGGGAAATTCCTCTTTAGTCTGTTACAGTGGAGTTTTATATGATATAATGTAATCACCGATGTGACTATTCCATCATATTTGCAAGTCCTGCTCAAGTGAGGGGAATTGTGTAGGGTGTGTATCGGGGGCTACACTGACTGATTTTTGGATGTTAAAACAACCTTGCATTCCTGGGATCAACACAAAGAGAAGGCGATGTGAAGATGGAAGCAGAGACTGGAGTGATGCAGCCACAAGCCAAGGAATGCTGTCAGTCACCAGAAACTAGAGGAGGCAAGGATGAATTCTCCTTTGGCCTCTGGAGGGAATGTGGCCTTGCCGTCAGTGATTTCTGACTTCTGGCCTCTAGAACTGAGAGAGAACAAGTTTCTGTTGTTTTAAGCCCCTAAGTTTGTGGTAATTTGTTACAACAAGCATAGGAAACGAATACAGATTTTGGCCATGGTGTATTACCATTTTTCTAATTTGCTAGGTTTGATTTGAAACTGCTTAAAACGTAAAGTGGAACAAAACCAAAACGGCTGCACTTATTGCTTCAGCAAAGCTTGATTTTAAACTGAGTAACCTCCGGCGCTTGGGTGGCACAGTCGGTTAAGCATCCTACTCTTGGTTTCGGCTCAGGTCGTGATCTCAGGATCATGATCTCAGGGTTGAGATTGAGCCCCGAGTGGGGCTCCGTGCTCAGCGGTCAGTCTGCTTGAAAGATTCTGCTCCTACCCCGACTTGTGGGCTCTTTCTGGTTCTCTCTCTAAAATAAATGCATAAATCTTCAAGTAACCTTTTCCCTCCCTTCAGCAAACCTCCCCTTCCGCCTTAGCCTTTTGTTTTGGGAACCTGATACGACCCTGAAGACGTGGCAAAGGAGGCTGGCGGCACGTACGCAATTCCTGCCCAAACTGGCTAGATCCCGTATCTCCCTCTAAAACTCCCAGCCCCTTCCTCTGGCCGGGTTTGCAGCTTTGAAGGCAGCCTCCTTTGCCTGGCAAAGCAGTAAAGCTATTGTTCCTCTTTATACCCAAACTCTGTCTTTGCGATACATATTTTGGCTCTGGAGCGGGGAGGTCGGTGTTTGACAACAGATTTGCTAATATTTTGTTAAAAATTTTCGTATCCATATTCATGAAGGATATTGGTCTATAATTTTCTTGTGATGTCCTTGTCAAGTTTAGGGTCAAGGTTATGCAGGACTCATAAAATGATTTGGGAAATGTTTTATCTCCTTCTGTTGTCTGAGAGAGTTTGTGCAATACTTGTATTATTTCTTCCTTAAGCAGTTTGGTAGAAGACACCAGGGAGGACTTCTGGAGTTTTCTTTATGAGAAACATTTTAATTATAAGTTGGATTACTTTAAAGGTTATAGAGCTATACAGATTTTCTATTCTTCAGTGAAGAATATTTTATTAAGTTATATTTTTAAATGAATTTATTTCATCAGGCACCTGGGTGGCTCAGATGGTTAAGTGTCTGCCTTCGGCTCAGGTCATGATCCCAGGGTCCTGGGATGGAGCCCCACATCGGGCTCCCTGCTCAGCAGGGGGCCTGCTTCTCCCCCACCCTCTGCTTCTCCCCCTACTCATGTTCTCTCTCTCTCTCTCTCTCTCTCTGTATCTGTGTCTTAAATGAATTAAAAAAAAAAAATCTTAAAATAAAAAAATGAATTTATTTCATCTAGGTTGTAATATAAATGTTTCTCTGGAGATATATACTTAGACATGGAATTGTCCAATCAAAAAGAATGAACATTTTAAATTATGAAAACATTTATTGAGTGGCGCCCGGGTGGCTCAGTAGGCTAAGCATCTGCCTTCGGCTGAGGTCTTGATCTCAGGGTCCTGGAATAGAGCCCCATGTCCGGCTCTCTGCTCAGATGGGAGTCTGCTTCTCCCTCTCTCTCTGCCCCTCCCCTCTGCTCGTGCATGTGTGCACTTGCGTGTGCTCTCTCTCAAATAAAATCTTTAAAAAGAACATTAAAACATTTATTGAACTAACATTTAGTGAGCACTTCCCATATGCACTTTACATTTATTAACTCTTAATTCTCACAACAACTATATGAGGTAGACACTATTTATTGTCCTCATTTTTTTTAAAGATTTTATTTTTAAGTAATCTCTACACCCAAGGTGGGGCTCGAACTCACAACCCGAAGACCAACAGTTGCACTCTCCACTGACTGAGCCAGCCAGGTACCCTGTTGTCCTCATTTTTAATAAATGAAAAACAAAACTGAGAGAGGTTAAGTAACTTGTATATGTCACACAACTGATAAGCATTAGAGCCAAAGTCCCAACCATTTATACCAGTAGTTCTCAAAGTGTATTCCCTAGACCAGCCTTATTAGCATCATGTGGGAACTTGTTAGAAATGCAAATTCTCCAACTCTCCCCCATACTGCTGAATCAGAAACTCTGGGGGTGGGGCCCAGCAATTTGTGTTTTTTTTTTTTTAATTTGTGTTTTAATGGGTCTCCAGGTGATTCTGATGCATGCTAAAGTGATGCATGAGAACCCCAGACTTGCACCATAATCTTCTTACATATACTCCCAAATTACCTTCTAAAAAGGCTGGATTAATTTACTTTCACCAGTAGTATATGAGAGTGTCCTTGTCCCTTAGCCTTACCAAAATTCACTATGAGCAATCTTTAAATTATGTACCAATCTGATAGGCAAAGAATAGTGTCTTGCCCCCCTTTTTTTAAGGAAAAAAAATCGATTTATTTATTTGAGAGAGAGAGCATAGAGGGAGGGGCAGAGGGAGAGAATCCTCAAGCAGACTCCCCGCTGAGTGTGCATCCTAAGACAGGGCTCCATCCCAGGACCTTGAGATCATGACCTGAGCCAAAATCAAGAGTCAGACGCTTAACTGACTGAGCCACCCGGTGCTCCTGTCTTGTTCCTTTAAAAAATATATTTTGGGGCACCTGGGTGGCTCAGTCGTTAAGCATCTGCCTTTGGCTCAGGTCATGATCCCAGGGTCCTGGGATTGAGCCCCGTGTTGGGCTCCCTGCTCGGCAGGAAGCCTGCTTCTCCCTCTCCCACTCCCACTCCCCCTGTTTGCGTTCCCTCTCTCGCTATCTCTCTCGCTGTCAAACAAATAAATAAAAAATCTTAAAAAAAAAAAAAATATATATATATATATTGTTGTTGTTGTTGTTCTCCTTTTAGTGAGAGTCAGTTTCTGTCCCCTTTCCTGCCCTGCTTGGGCCTCCTCTCTTCTGCATGGCCTTTGACTCCATTGACCTTCATTTTTTGGGGGTGGGTTCTCAATTCTAACCCTTCTAACCTTGTCAGGCAACCATGTGGTACTTGAGTGCTAAATTAATCTCATTCTTTAGGAGTGGGGAGAAGCAAATAGGTTATTTTATATAAATATAAAAATCTTTTTTTGTTTCCTGAGCATGAAATACAGTCTTCTTCAGCTTTTGTTAATGACAATCCTTTTCTAAAATGTGTATTTTCCTTGAAATTCTGTGTACCTCTTGGCATTGTGGTGCCCGTGTACTGAATATCAATGAGGACAATAAGTGTAGGAGCACAGAGATTCGTAGTCACCCCAAGTGATAGCTTCAGAAGTGTTTGGGGTAACCTAATCCTTGATCTTGACATTTTGTGGGGAGGGAGTACCTTTCTCATGTCCAAGAACAGAAAAACCTTGATTGACCAAAGGTCCCCATGATTTGATTTCATGGTGTTTCCCATTATATTTTCACCACATTGCAGAAAAGACCCCATAAAAACTGAGCTGGTTAAATATCACAGGGCTAGGGCACCTGTTTGGCTCATTTGGTAGAGCATGGGACTCTTGATCTTGGAGTCGTGAGTTTGAACCTCATGTTGGGCATAAAGATTACTTAAAAAAAATCACTGGGTTAATTTCCATTTATAGTCTCTAATAATTATTGAGTTGTGATATTCACCTCCACATCAGTCATATCAACATGACATGACAGAAAGAACATGGGTATTGGAGACAAATTTAGGCTTGAAACCCAGCACTTCTACTTCTGAGCTATGTGGCCTTGGATAAGTTACTGAACCTCTCTGATCTTACATTATTGTCTATAAAATGCAAAAAGTAGCTCCTACCTCATAGAGTTTAAGGATTAAATGATTTAATATATGTTGTACCTGGAAGAATCCCTGCCCCATAGTAGGTGCTCAGTAAATGTGGATTCCATTGGTTTTCTCCTCCCTCTGAAATTTCTATGTGCTTGAATGTGTTTCTAGTATAAATAGGAAGTTCACTATCCTTTATTTCCTTTATCTTATGATCTCTCTTTGTACAGAGAATGACATCTATATCTGCACAGATTATTGGCCTGGCATTTGAGTGCCAAAGACCCCACCCATTGTGCCAAGGAGCACTCTTCTAAGCAGGGGGCTATGTAACAGGCATCTGGGTTCATTCTTTGAGGAAACACTATCAAAAAATGAGGGGCTCTTTCACTGTGTTCTGTTGGTATTACCCATCACCTTTTCTCTGGCTTTCCCACAGTTCCCTACAGTGTGCCCCTAAACTCATATTACACTCTATGTTAACTACCTGGAATTGAAATAAAAACTTTAGGGGCGCCTGGGTGGCTCAGTCAGTGGAGTTGCTGGCTCTTGTTTTTGGCTCAGGTCATGATCTTGGGGTCCTGGGATCAAGCCTTGCGACCTGCTCTGTGCTCAGCGGGGAGTCTGCTTGAGGATTCTCTCTCTCTCCCTCAGCCCCTCCCCCCGCTCATGTGCATGCTCTCTCTCTAAAATAAATAAATGCATCTTAAAAAAAAAAGAAAAACTTTAAAAAAGATAATAAATGCATTAGATAGTGTTTCCATACCATCTATAGCTACGGTTACACCAATGAGAGCAACTATCTTTTCTGGACATGAAATTGCAACATGAAGCAGAAGCCATCCACAAAGTCTAGGTCCAAAGAGAACATGTTCCTCCAGTTCCTCACTGTGGTTCTCATAAGTTACCATCTGTACTTCCAACTCCTGAGTCATCACATCTCACAAAGACATGGTCCAGAGATTTGCAAAACCCCTCTGCTACCAATACTTTTGTATCATTCATTGGAGAACGATCACCAGGATTAAAAATAGCTCTTGAGTTTTGCTTTTTAGCCCTTTTAGGCTGAGTTTGGAAGGTCTGTGCCGCTCAAGGGACAGGAGGGAAGAGAGAAAGAGCTCCTCTCTCTGTACATAGACAACATGAGGGGTCCCCCTGAGAAGAGCAGCCCTTAGCAGGTGAGACTCCCAGTCTGGGAGACTCAGAGACTCCAGTCTGCTGGAGAGTGCCATGGAGGAAAGGCCTGCTGGAGTTGGAGCAGTCTGAGCCCAAACTCCAAACCAATAAAACAAAGTTCCCTTCCAGAAAGCCATCATCATCCAAACTGAGCAGGGCATAGGCTAGAGGGCCAAAGGAAAGAGAAGATCCAAATGAAAATAGGGGATGGAGCAGAGGAGATGGGTCCAGAAAATCCAGAGGCATTTTCCCCCTAAGGTATTTGCAGAAATGTATTAAGCTCTTTTAATCATGATCATTTCAATTCTATACATGTATCTAAAAGCCTTTTCAAAAACCACTTTCTTGATTTTTCCAGTGGCTTAAAAAATCCCACACACTTTTTTCCATATAAACAAGGAATAGATTTATGTTTGCTTCCCCACCCATACTATGAACAAAGAGCTTAGCATTGATATAATATATGTGTGTACATAGTTTTCACATATAATTACTTATTTGTAATTCATAAGAACTTTCATATGAAAATGATTCAAAGAACTACAGGTTAAGTGGGGGCTTCCAACAACGAAATTATGTGAAAAATTCTTGTACAATTTGTTGTAACACGTTCTTTATTTCCAGTGAGGATTGGACAAAGGAAAATAAGTTTTTAGGCAGAAATTCAGGGTGTGTCTCATGTAGTCTTAATTAATATTGTCTGGTGACTTCTCTGAAGTTGCCCTGCATCATTTAGCTATCCTGGTATCATTTTAACATTTGGACTTGTATCTTGACACCAACTAAATAGTGCACTTGTTTTTTGTTGTTGTTGTTTTGTTTTTTTAAAGATTTATTCATTTATTTAAGAGGGGGAGAGAGAGAGAGCACAAGTGGGAGGGGCAGAGGGGGAGAGAGAATTTTAAGCAGAATCCGTGCTGAGCTCAAAGCTCCACGTGGGGCTCGATCTCACGACCATGAGATCATGACATGAATGGAAACCAAGAGTCAGATGCTTAACTGACTGAGCCACCCAGGTGCCCTGATAGTGCACTTGTTAAAGCAAGTACCATGCTTCTGGTTTTGTTCACCTTTGAAATTCCCAGGGCCTTACACATATAATGAACATTCAATTGCATTTGTGAATGAGCTATACAGAAGATTCAGGTTGAGTATATGGAGCAACTTCCTAAGTTGAAACTGCTCTAATTGGTTAGTGAACCTAAGCGAGGCCGCATACCCTCATTTTGGAAACTATTAACCATTATATTGCCCTTGGAGTGCGTTACGTACCATGTGACTTGGATAGTCTCTTTGGATTTTTCCTGTCCCTGTGTTCTGTGGGAAAACAAATAATAGAAAGGCTGGACATCTTATCTGGAGCTTACCCTGGCCAACAGAATTAACTTTTGTTTGCTCCAAAGGCTAAGTAATGAAAACAATAGATTTAGAACCTAGATCTTTACACCAGATCTAGTTTCAGCAAACGAATTGGTCTCCAGCCTACCACCGCCACCACACCCTTTCTAATTTGGAGAAGGGAACAAATGAATTCTGCAACATTTTTAAGGTCTTTAAAAAAAGTAGCAAAACATTCTAAAGTAAAACTGTCTAAAATTTTCTTATAAACGCATTGTTTATATATACACACATAAACTTGTTAACATAAAACTTACTAACACCTAAATCCAACTTAAAATGTTATAAAAGCTGAACAAAGATCCAATAGCCAACCCAGTGTCTCACAAACAGATGTTTCATGAAACACTACTTCTGTGGGATTGTTCACAGGTTTTCACAATAAAAAGTTTACACGCATCTGGAAAATTCTGGGTTTAACATGAAGTACCGGTTTTCTCAGAGCCTTTAATATGAATTCCCAGGGAGATGATCTAGTGCACCCTTTTCCACACTTAATTGATCAACGAACTCCTATTTCTTGCACCTCCAAAGAATGTTCTGTGGAAACCAATTTAGAAATCCCTGGTTGTGGCAGACAATGTTGTTGCCTCCTCCATGGCCTTTCCCTGCTTCCTCCTTATTGTCAGAAGCCCTATTTGTTTACTCTGTCCAGAGTGGCTTTCTCCTTCCGTGGAGGCTGGGCCCCTCCTCAGCTCCAGAAGATGAATTGTGATTGGACCAAACCCAACACACTGGTCTCATTCCCTTTGCTAAGCCACTGGTTCAAGCATGGGCATGTAATGCAATCCTGGCCAACAAAATTTGAGGGAAAACTTTCAGGGAGGGTTTTTAGGAGGATTTGCTTTAAGCTTAAAAAGATAACCAAGACACCAGCATTCCATTTTCTATTTCTGGACTTCTAAATATGAGCTGTGGCAGCCATCTCAAGACCTTGGAGGCCACACAGAAATACCAAGGATCACTGAAAAGAAAAATGGCAAGAGCCTGTAGTCTTGAGAACTGCATTGAATCACCCATTTTGCCAGCCTTGGAACTGTCCTCTCTCTGGAGTTCTCTTCTGGGACATTATAAATAGTCCTTACTTTAAACATCAATTTCTTTTTTTTAATATTTGCATTCAAAATCATCCACATATGGGGTTCTCACCAGTCAGAGCCTTAGTACCATTGGTACAAGTACAGAACATTCAAAGCATTGTTTCTGAAAATGTTAATTTTTGGGGAAATATTAATTGTTAAAAGGCAGTAGCTTATTACAAACTGAGTGTCTACGACCATTATTACCAGGATCTGCAACCTTTATATTTAAATGAATGACTCTAATATTACCATTTTTAGTAGCTTTAAATTAGAAAATGAAACATGTATTCCTTCACAGCAGGGGCAGGCTAAGATGATAAACAATCATCAAAGTACTGTAACAGTGAAATCCCTAACTCACCACAAGCCCCGGGGCCGGAGCTGTACTTCGGAAGCAGGATGCACACAACAGCCCTGTGTCTCCCTGTCGGTTGCCCAGCGTATGCTGCACGTTGTCAGGGCCAAGACTGTTCTCTCCTTTGCATCGAGTTCTCCCCGTGTGCAAAGCTTGGGCAAGGTCCCATCCCCTTCCTCCAAGTCCTACTCGCATCACAGTCCTGCTGAAGTCCCATCCGTGAGGAACCTCCCCAGTTACTCCAGCCTCCACTAAACAGCCTTTTGGAAGGGTTCTTCCTAGATAACCAGTCTGAACCATTCACTTTGGCATTTAATTGAAACACCCTACATTTTCTCTTATTCCTTTGTGTTTTGTCTAGGCCACCTGTTGGATGAAAGGAGTGGAGGGAAGGTGGGCATGATAAGAGTATTGTGCAGGTCAGTGGCTCAACTCTGTCCGGTCCAACAAACCCATTTTATAAGAAATGCCTTTTTTTTTTTTTGAGATTTTTTCTTTCTTTAGTTATCTACTTAGAGTGCATGTGAGCGGGGCTGGGGTATGGGGGGGAAGAGGGGGAGAGAGAGAGAGAGAGAATCTCAAGGAGACTCCACTGAGCGTGGGGCTCAATCTTGTGACCCTGAGATCATGACCTGAACCGAAATCAAGAGTATAGCGCTTAACCGACAGATCCACCCAGGTGCTCCTATAAGAAATAATTTTGTAGCGACGCCTGGGTGGCTCAGTCCTTGAGCGTCTGCCTTCGGATTGGGTCATGATCCCAGGGTCCTGGGATGGAGCCCCACATCGGGCTCCCTGCTCAGCGGGGAGTCTTTTTCTCCCTCTCCCACTGCCTCCACTTGTGTACCCTCTCTTGCTGTCTCTCTCTGTCAAATAAATAAATAAAATCTTTAAAAAAAAAAAGAAAAATACTTTTGTAACACCCCTTTACCTAGCATGAAATTCATAGATAAGGCAACTGGCCTATACATATAACTTTAAAATACAATTGACCCTTGAACAACATGGGGCTTGGGGGCACCAACCCCCCAGTTGAAAATCCTGTATAACCTTTGACTCTCCTAAAACTTAACCACTTAATAGCCTATTGTTGACTGGCAGCTTTACCAACAATATACACAGTCGATTCAGATGAATGGATAAAGAAGATGTGGTATATATATATGTGTGTATATATACACACACACACACGATGGAATATTATCCAGCCACCAAAAAAATGAAATCTTGCCATTTGCAATGACATGGATAGAACTAGAGGGTGTTATGCTAAGCGAAATAAATCAGAGAAAGACAATTATATGATGTCACTTATCTGTGGAATTTAAGAAACAAAACAGAGGATCATAAGGGAAGAGAGGAAAAAATAAAATAAGACGAAACCAGAGTGGGAGACAAACCATAAGAGACTCTTAATCATAGGAAACAAACTGAGGATGGCTGGAGGGGAGAGGGGTGGGGGGATGGGATAACTGGGTGATGGACACTGGGGAGGGCACATGATGTAATGAGCACTGAGTATTATATAAGACTGATGAATCACAGACCTGTACATCCCAAACAAATAATACATTATATATTAATTAAAAATAAAAAATATACAGTCAATTAACATATGCTTTGTATGTTATATGTATTATATACTGTATTCTTATGATTGAGCTACAGAAAAGAAAATGTTATTAAGAAAATCATAAGGAAGGGGCACCTGGGTGGCTCAGTCGTTAAGTGTCTGCCTTCGGCTCAGGTCATGATCCCAGGGTCCTGGGATGGAGCCCCGCATCGGGCTCCCTGCTCAGTGAGGAGCCTGCTTCTCCCTCTCACTTTGCCTGCTGCTCCCCCTGCTTGTACTCTCTCTCTCTCTCTCTCTCTCCCTCTCTGTCAAGTAAATAAAAAATCGTAAAAAAAAAAAAAAAGAAAGAAAATCATAAGGAAGAGAAAATACATTTGCAGTTCTGTACTGCATTAAAAAAATCTGCATGTAAGTGGCCCATGTTGTTCAAGGTCAACCGTTTATGAATTCAATGCTCTAGCTGTAGTATAATTGAGAAGAAAAGGAAAAGGAACTTATGATAAAGTGATACATATATCAATATGTAAATGTTTGTCACGACGGCAGGAGAAGCCACAGTGAATTACTGAGAAATGCAGACTGATGTCATGTGTGGTGTTGGGAGCTCAAATGCCACAAGCCGTGGTACTATTAGTGGGGGGACTTTCTCAAATGATGAATGATAAACAATCTAAATGATAAACAAAAAAGTCCAACTTACTTTGATTTATGTGGTAGTCTCATTCCTAGCAATTCAGTGTATATTAAAACAATGCAAAAATACTTTTTGTATATATAGAAGGTAGGTTTGGTTCTAGGTTCAAATAATTATAAACAAAATGTTCACCTGGGCACCTGGGTGGCTCAATCGGTTAAGCATCTGACTCTTGATTTCAGCTCGGGTCATGATCTCAAGGTTGTGAGATTGAGCCCCACCTTGGGTCCTGTGCTTCTTAAGGTCCTCTCCCTCTCCCCCTCCTCCCTGTACCAGCCCCCCTCCCCGCTTGTGCACTCACTCTCTCTTAAAAAAAAAATCCACCGAATGAGTGACTGAGAGGACATTCAAAAGTTGCAATGGATGCAGGACAATTCTTCATCGTGGGGCCCGGTCCTGCACATTTTAGTCTGCTCAGCAACTCTGGCCCTCACCCACTGCAGGCCAGCAGTACCCTCCAAGCATTAGATTATCCCAAAGTCCCCACAAATTTCTACAAAGCCCTCTGGGGGAATTGGTTCTAATGACATCCACTGAGCTAAACCAAGGCCAGTGGGTATTGGGATTACTACTAGACAATCCAGAACCTGACCCTCAGCTTTAAAGGCCCTAAGAACGGGAGGTGAACTCCAAAATGTCGGTTTACTAGTCCACTGCCAGAGTTCTGAAGGGGGTGCTGTGGATGAACCATAGGACGCAGCAAGTTCAGCTGGGGGTGGAGGGTGGTCTGCTTCGCCAGCAGATGTATTCATTTGTTTCATTTACCAGATGAGCTCCCATCTATACTTCTGTTTGAGCAAAGGGCTCCTCAGTTTCAAGAAGTAAATGTTATATATGTTTTGACAGTTTTGTCCAGATTTATATTTTCTGCGAGAGGAAATGTTGACCTCCTCACTCCATCATGCCATAAATGAATGTCCCTTTGGTTCTTTTTAGTAGTTTCTACTTCTCTATCGAGACTCTGTATATATTTCAGTCTTTGTCATCATAGTTTCCATTAATCCTTTGAACATATTTATAATAGCTGTTTTGAAGTCTTTGCTTAATATAATTTCTGGGCCCAAGCAGAGTCCATGAGCTCTGCTAGTCACTCAATTCTGAATCTCACATCTCAATATTCAATCAGCACATTCACTTCCTGTGGTCATAATTTTATGGAAAACCATGAGAAATCCCTGTCCAATAACAGAAACTTCTCAGGTTATGGACTTGCTTATCAGTTCCCACCCTCCTCTGGGCTTAGAACAGCTAAGCATAGAGGGCTGTAGGGGAAGACAGAAATATGAACTAGGGCTGGGTGGCTTGGCTCAGAGGTCATGGCCTTCTGGAAGAACTGGAGTACAAGCATCACCAAAGAGAGGGTCCTTCGCTGGCACATCCTTCTTGTAGACGACCCACGAGAAAGGGCACAGGGAGCCTGGACACAGAATCTGGGAAACTGGAAGATGAGAAGATTCTCTGGTTGTAAGCTCAAGATACTGATTAATATGATCCATTTGTACTCAAAACACTTGCGACACCAAACGTGGGGGTTTTCTACACCAAGAATTCTTCAATTCTCTGTAGACACCAACTGGATGTCTAATAATTTAATTCAATTTGGATACTAATTAACCTGGATTTAGTGAAGACCCCACAGTTTAAGGGCTCAGTGAGATTCTTTGTTTTTTTTTAAAGATTTTATTTATTTGACAGAGAGAGACACAGCAAGAGAGGGAACACAAGCAGGGGAGTGGGAGAGGGAGAAGCAGGCTTCCCGCTGAGCAGGGAGACCGATGTGAGATTCTGTCTGCTGTGTGAGTCTGTCTGCTTTGTCTTTATCAGCCTCAGCCTCTCTTTTCCTGTTCCTTTATGGCTGACCTACCCCTATCTCCATCTGGTGACAGCAGAAGCTTCTGGGAGCTACTTGTGACTCTGTCCTCTTTGATCCAATGACAGTTTAACCCTCAGAATAATATTCTTTTTCTCATTCCAGTTCCCAAGGGAGTGTACTTGAGCCCCCGGGTACAGACAAGCCCTTCCCCCCATCTGGTTGGTGAGTCCTGATGGGGGCACAACACAGCTTTGGGTCTGGCAGACCTGGCTCTCAGCTCCTCCTGACCAGTTGTGTGTGTGGTCTTGGGTGGAGCTGTTTCTCTCCAGAGCCTAGTTAGTGTACTAAACTGGGAATAAAGATCATAACACGTCACAGAGCTAACATGATGATAGAATGAGATAAGGCATAGATAGCATCTGGCTAAGATATTATTGATAAGCATTATTGTCTTCTCCTGTCTCTTCATTGCACTGTGTCATTCCTAGAGTATCTAGACCCAGCTGCTGCTCAGTAGATATTGTTGGGGGAATTACCTGCGGCTGCTCTCTCTGCACTTTTTGTTGGTGATCATCACACTACGCTCAGTGGGGTCTTAGGGCTTCTGAGGAGGTGCCCAAGGGCCCAGGTGGGCCTGGCAGGTGAGACTCAATAAAGGTGGAAAGCAGAGGAGGGAGCAGTTTGGTTCCATGACCACCCTCACGTTAGCCCTGCTGGTTTATGTATTATTAGTTTGGGAACAATATTTTCTTTTTTTAAAGAATGGATGCTGTGAGTTAAAGTTTGAAGGGTGCTGGGTGGCTCAGTTGGTTCAGGGTTTGACTTTGGCTCAGGTCATGATCTCAGGGTCCTGAGATCGAGCCCCGAATTGAGCTCCCTGCTCACACAGAAGTCTGCTTGTCTCCCTCTCTCTCTGGCCCTCCCCTTTCTCATGCTCTTTCTCTCTTGTGAATAAATAAACCTTAAAAAAAAAAAAAATAGGGCGCCTGGGTGGCTCAGTTGGTTAAGCATCTGCCTTTGGCTCAGGTCGTGATCCCAGGGTCCTGGGATCGAGTCCCACATCAGGTTCCCTGCTCTGCAGGGAACCTGCCTCTCTCTCTTTCTCTCTTTGTCTCTGTCTCTCATGAATAAATAAATAAAATCTTAAAAAAAAAAACAACTTTGAAAATAACTGCCTTAAGCTTTTTTTTTTTTAATTACTTTTATTATAACAGTCACTTTCTTTTAGACTCCTCCTGTTCTTGAAGAAATGGGACATTGTGACAGTGTTTACCTCTCAGAAGTTGGTGACACACAGGTGGAGGTTTTTAAGCATGGTATGTAGAAATGGTCAAGTATGTTTATGTAAGTATGGGGTGTTCATTTGCTTGTATTAATATATTTAAATTTCTTGACAGAAAAGGAAGAGGGTGCCATTTCGACCATAGTGCTTCGAGTCTCTACAGACAATCTGATGGATGATATAGAAAGGGCAGTAGATGATGGCATTAATACTTTCAAAGTTCTCACAAGGATCAGTATTAGCAATACTCTTAATTTAGTAATTTGTAAGGTTTCAAACATAGTTGGCAGAGAACTTCAAAATGAATGGCTTATGTAAAAGCAAAGTACCTTTTTTACTTAACTGCCTTAAGCTTTGAATAGCTTAGAGGAGGAATTTAATTTTATGAATGACTCAAAGGTTTACATCTTCATTCTCCAAAACGTTAGTCACTATAAATTAAATAAAGAATTTGGTTCAGTTCCTCAGTTTCACTAGCCATATTTCAAGTACTCAATAGCCATATGTGGCTAGTGGCTACCGTTTGGACAATACAAATATGAATATTTCCTTCATTGCAGAAAGTTCTGTTAGACAGCATTGGTCTATATTTTATATTATTTAAATTGTTGGACTTAATTGATAGTGACTGTGGACTCTGTGCTATAATATATTTATAGGCTGGAAGGGGAAGTTGAGTTGCCCATAGATGTAGGTTTGGGTCCTGATATTAACCTGCCATGTGGCCTGCTGGACTGGCTTCATGTTTCCTCGTCTGTACCAGGGAGGTGGGGGCCACATCAAAGGTTTCTATCTATTTTATCTGTAAGGTCCCTTTGTTACTTTGTTCCCTTGGACCCACACCCATGTTTGAAATAAACTGCTTTATTAGGTAATAATTGGCTTACTCTCCCACTTTTGTTAACTGACACTATTTATAACTACCAGCAAAAACCTCTGATCAGCACAAGATTACCAGAATCCGTATATTGAGGTGAAGTAATTCCAGCCCAGAACTTAGAAATGAGACGTTGTGGTAAGCTTTGCCTTGTCTCTGGTAATTGTACAATGTTCATGTGGTGTTTCTCAAATATTGAAATTATCTTGTTAATTGTCCCTCCCTGTCCCTGTCACTACTTTGCCTACTCCTAAGGTTTAAGGGGTCCTGGTTAGAAGTCTCCTGACTACGTGGTCATTTACAATTTCTTTGAGTTTTTCAAAGTGATCTTAGGTCAAAGGAGGTAAAGATCCTCAAAATTCAATTTGGGAATTCAGAAAAGCAACCAAAAGAAGAAAACTTATCAAATGCACAAATGAAACTAAAAACCTAGAATAGATAGTCTTTTCAGTATAGAAAACAGAATGTGCAGTGTGATTGTATTTTGAAAATATATATTGGGTGGGACTTCTGGCTATGGCAGAGTGAAAACGCTGACAAATTCTCACCCTAAAAAATAAAATATAAAATTGAGCAAAATGGCAAAAACAATTTCAGGGTTTGGGAAATCAAACAAAGGGAAAGAACAAATTGAGAAGCATTTAGTCATGAGAAGCTGCTAACCTTTTATGTTAAAATGATGAGAGTCTGTGGCCTTCATGGGTTCCCTTCCCTGTGCCCCCAGCACATCTAGCCTGGTAATTTTACCAGCACCATACTGGCTGTGAAAACCAGCAGCCTCACTGTCAGAGGGGGGTAGTTTTGATTTGGAATGAAAGGTGAAAACCCACACCCAGCAGTGTTGTCAGTAAAAGCAGCAAACTCAGTAGGATTTAAAAAGGAAACCTCGCAGTGCTACTAGCCTGAGATTGCAGTCCTGGTTGGAGTGAGTGGCTGACCAGTCAGACGTTCAATGGGGAAATCCTAGAAATAAAGCTATGTGAGCTCTCCATGCATCCCTAGTTGACTAAGACACTGCATATGTACAGGGAAGAGCCAAGAAAGCCTGGAAGAAAGTACAAGTCAGGCAGACTTGAAAACTGACTGACCTTTGAATGCATTCCTCAACTCACACACAGATCCATCAACAGAGGATGGATCTTATAGGCTTAAGGTATTTGAGCATAACCTCTGCCCAGTCATCAGTTGACCACGAAACTATGCAGACACAGGGACAACGCTTTGGGAGCTAGGCTAAAAATTAAACATAAGAATTAAAAACAAAAAACTGAGGAGAAACATTCACGGCCACACACTGCAGGAGACACAGATTCCACAGATTAAGTCCAGACAAGTTAATAAAAACAACATAACCACCTCAGAAAAAGAAATTAGAGTCCAGAGTTGCTATAGAATATTTTCTAAAATGTCAAATTTTCAAGAAAAATGATGAGACATGAAAAGAAACAAGAAATCTGATTCATACCCTAAAAAAATGTGACGCATACTCAAAACAAAACAACAGAAACTCTGAGTAGGCCCAGAAGCTAGATTTAGCAGAAAAAAATTTCAAAATAGCTGTTATAAATATGTTTAAAGAACTAGAGAAAACTGTACTTAAGAATTAAGGAACAGTTCAGTGATAATGACTTGACAAGTAGAAAATCACAACAGAGAAGTAGACATTATAAAAAAGAACCTAATGGGAATTTGGAGTTGAAATATATAAAAACAGAAATTTAAAAATCTACTAGAAGAGGTCACAGAAGAAAAAAATCAGTGAACTTGAATACAGTTCATGAGAAATTATTCAATCTGAGGAACAGCTAGTAAAAATACTAGAGAAAAGTAAACAGAGCCTCAGAGACTCTCAGGTGAGATAGCAGCAGGCATAACAACATATATGTAATTGGTGTCCCAGAAGGTTAAAAGAGAAAGTGGCAGAAAAATTTCATGACATAATGGCTGAAAAATTCTCAAATTTGGTGAAAGCAGTAATCTACAGACCCAGAAGCTCAACAAACTCCAAGCAGAATAAAAAGAGATCCAGAATAAATAAAAAGAGAATCGTTAGAGATTCCAATACCCACCTTTTGATAACTGACAGAATAACTGGACAGAAAATAAGGGTAGAATGAGTCTTAAAAACTCTAACAACAGCAGAATACACATCCTTTTATATTTCTTAAAGATTTATTTATTTTTATTTTTTTTTAAGATTTTATTTATTTGACACAGAGGCGGGGGAGAGAGAGCACAAGCAGGGGGAGCAGCAGAGGGAGAGGGAGAAGCAGGCTTCACGCTGAGCAAGGAGCCCGATGCGGAACTGGATCCCAGGACCCTGGGCTCATGACCTAAGCCGAAGGCAGATGCTTAACGACTGAGCCACCCAGTTGCCCTCTTAAAGATTTATTTTTAAGTAATCTTTATACCCAAATGGGCCTTGAACTTATAACCCTAAAATCAAGAGTCACATGCTCTACTGACTGAGCCAGCCAGGTGCCCTAGAATATATGTCCTTTTAGACTGCACATGAAGTATTCTCCAGGATAGATCATATACTAGGTCCTACAACAAAGCTAAGTAAATTTAAAATGACTGAAATTATTCAAAAGATGTTCTCTGACCACAATGGAGTTAAATTAAAGATCATCAACAGTAAGAAACTTGGGAACTCTCCAAGTATTTGGATGTTCAATAATGTACTTCTAAATAACCCATGCACAAAAGAAGAAATCAAGAAGGAAATCTCAGGGGGGCCTGGGTGGCTCAGTCTGTTAAACATCCAACTCTTGATTTCAGCTCAGGTCTCAATCTCGGGATCATGAGTTCAAGGCCTGAGTTGGGCTCCATGCTGAGCGTAGAACCTACTTAAAAAACAAAAAACAAAAACCAGGAGGGGCACCTGGGTGGCTTTGTCAGTGAAGTGTCTGACTCTTGATTTTGGCTCAGGTCATGATCTCAGAGTTGTGAAATCAAGCCCCACTCGGGCTCCATGCTCAGGGTGGAGTCTGCTTGAGATTCTCTCCCTCTCCTTCTGCCCCTCCCCAATCTCTCTCTCTCTAAGATAAATAAATAAATATTTTTTTTAAAAAAAGGAAATTTCAAAACATAATGAATTTAAAATAAACAAAACACAACATATTAAAATTTATGAACTGCAGCTAAAGCAGTGGTTGGGAGGAAGTCATAACACTAAATACTTCTACTAAAAAAGAAGAAATATTAGGGCACCTGGGTGTGCAGTTGGGTTAAGCATCCAACTCTTGGTTTTATTTATTTATTTATTTTTTAAAGATTTTATTTATTTATTTGAGAGAGAGAGACATAGCAAGAGAGGGAACACAAGCAGGGGGAGTGGGAGAGGGAGAAGCAGGCTTCCTGCAGAGCAGGGAGCCCGATGCGGGGCTCGATCCCAGGACCCTGGGATCATGACCTGAGCCGAAGGCAGATGCTTAACGACTGAGCCACCCAGGCGCCCCCAACTCTTGGTTTTAGCTCGGGTTGTAATCTCAGGGTTGTGGGATCGAGCCCTGAGTTAGGCTCTCACTCAGCTCTGAGTCTGCTTGAGATTCTCTCTCCCTGTCCCTTTGCCCCTCCCCACCATGCTCACTTGCATGCACTCTTTCTCTAAAATAAATAAAATAAATCTTTAAAAAAGAAGAAACATTACAAGCCAATTACCTCAACGTTCATCGTAAGAAATTATAAAAGAAGAACAAATGAAACCTTAAGTAAGCAGAAGAAAGGAAAAAATAAAGATCAATGAAGGAATCAATAAAATAAAAAAAGAAAAGTAATACAGAAAATCAATCCAATTAAACCAAAACTATGTACTTTGAAAAGATTAAAAAAAAATAAACCTTTAATTAGAGTGAACAATTAAAAAAAAGAGGTAAGACACAAATTATCAAAATCAGCAATGAAAGAGGGGATATCACTACCAATCTGGTAAGATGAAGTACTTCTTTTATTTTAAAGATTTTATTTTTAAATTTAATTATTATTTTATCTTAAGTTTATTTATTTTAAGTAACCGCTCCACATGGGGTTTGAACTCACAACCCTGAGATCAAGGATCACATACCCTACTGACTGAGTCAGCCAGGTGCCCCTGATAAAATGAAAGGATTTTATAGGAATATCATGAAAAGACACAAATTACCAAAACTGACTCAAGAAGAAAGAGAAATTCTGTATAAATTTATAACAGGTAAAGAAATTGAATATATAGTTTAAAACTTTCAATAAAATAAACTCTAGGCCTAAATATTTTCACTGGCAAATTCTACTAACATTTAAGGAATAATACCAATTCTATACAACCTCTTCCAGAATACAGAAGAGGAGGAAACACATTCCAACTCAATTTATTAGGGAAGCATTTCCCTGATACCAAAACCAGACAAAATCTCTCTCTCTCTCTCTCTCTCTCTCTCTCTCTCACACACACACACACACACACACACACACACACACACACACACACACACTACAGACCCAAATTCCTCATGAACACACAAGCAAAAATCCTTAACAAAAATTAACAAATCACATCCAGCAATATGAATAAAAAGGTAACACATCAGGACCTAGACAGGTTTATTTTGGTCATCCAAATTATGAATCATGACTATCTCTGGATCCTGGGATTATGGGCAGTTTGTTTTCCTCTAAATTTCCAATAATGAACATGGCTTACTTCCTCAACAAGAATTTGATTATTATTTAAAAGACATACAAAGAATTTTCTTGCAGTATTTTCTGGAGTCAATAGAGAGTAGAAGAAATACTAATTGGGCTGAAAGATTCACAAAAACAAAACACTTCTCACTTTCTACAAAGTAAAAGCTAAAATGAAAGCATGGAACGAAGAAATAGGAACCAGTAAATGTGACCGGATGCCCCCTCCTCTTTCCCGAAAACCAGCAGGGGTCAGGCAGAGTCCTCAGCGAAAACCAGGGGCTTCTCAGACCTCCAGCCCTTCAGAGGAACCACTTTGCACATGGGTATGAATCAAGGTGCTTATCTCCTCTTTGAGGGAAATGTGAATCATCAAAATGGCAGTTTTTTTTTTAAAAATAGCATGACACTTGCAGAGAAGAGAAATTCCTAAGTATTAATTCATCCCCTGTTCTTAGCAGGGACCTTGAACGTTATTATAAATAGACAGTTGCTCTTGCACCCAAACCGAAGGTTTTATTGAGCATTTGTGTAGTGTCTGCTGGGGAGAGGCCCGGACTGGTCTACCTCTGAAAGCACCGGGAGGGATTTTAAATTTTATTTTATTTCATATCTTTTTTTTTTTTTTAAGATTTTATTTATTTATTTGAGAGAGAGAGAATGAGAGAGAGCACATGAAAAGGGGGGAGGGCCAGAGGGAGAAGCAGACTCCCTGCTGAGCAGGGAGCCTGATGTGGGACTCGATCCCGGGACTCCAGGATCATGACCTGAGCCGAAGGCAGTCGCTTAACCAACTGAGCCACCCAGGCGCCCTATTTTATTTTATTTTTTAGAAAGATTTTTATTTATTTGAGAGAGAGAGAGAGCGAGCCAGTGAGAGAATCAGGCTCCCCGCTGAGCAGGGAGCCGGATGTGGCGCTCCATCCCAGGACCCTGGGATCTTGACCTGAGCCGAGGGCAGACGCTTCACCGACTGAGCCTCGCAGGCGCCCCCGGAGCAGAGCGGGCTCATTCAGAGACTAACTGTTGAGACAGTTGAGGCCGATCTCGGAGCTGGTGCCGATGCCCCGATGAGCAGGGTGCGGGCTTGGGCGCGCCCGGGCCTGCGACGTGTGGGGTCCCTCTCCACCTGGGCCCCAAATGCCTCCCCACCTGTTTGACAGTAACCCACCCTCCTTTAACAAGAAAACATTTCCTCATGTGTCCAGAGTGCTAATCGCTGTAGAAGAGGACAGCCGTGCGCCGGTATTCAAACTGACACGGAGCCCATTCAGAGAACCAACCGCGGCGACTTCCAGGTCCCCCAAGGGGGCTTCCTACAGGATCGGGTCCACACTTGGAAGCCATCTCTCCACCAGACCTAAAACCGGCCTCTGTATTCTTGTCAAAGAACAGCTTTGGGTCCTCGGGCTCTGGGCTAAATAACAGATACCCAGGAATTCTATGCCGCACATGGCTGACTTCTCGCAAACGACCAAGTGGCCGCTCTCATTCCGAGCGCGCACCTACCACCACGCGGAGAAGCACCACACGCGCAGTACGTCCCTCACTGAAAGTGAGGAGGTGCTGGGTCTGATTCACTGGGAGGAGCGGTGATCGGAGGGCCTCGGCGGCTGGCCCAGCAGCTTCCGACCAGCGCAGCGGGGGCTGGAGGGTGGCTGGTGGGCAAGAGGCTGCGAGACGGAAACTGAGAGTGAGAACAGCCCATGTGCAGGAGGAGCCAGAGGCATGAGGGGCTTGGGGTTGGGGGCAAGTGTGCAGGGCTCCTAGAGCGGCCGGGGACAGGCAGAGGAGGACAGGCTGCCGAGGCCCACTGAGGGCAGGGGTGTGTGGCAACAGTTTCCCCTGAGGCTGGGACGGCCGGTGACGTCTTGACTCCCTTGAGGCGGCCGACCCGTCCCTCCGTCCTCTCCCGCAAACCCTAAACACCGCCTCCGCTCCGCTTCACCGCAGAATCTGCTCTGCTGGCATCTGGCCGCGGCCAGGACGCACAGGAGGAATTTGAGCAGAAACCCCTCAGGCTTGAAGGTCAAGCCTTCCTATTCCCGCCTGTGACGCACGGCCCAGAGTCACTGTGGACAGGCCGTCGGCTGGGCTGTGGCTCTCCTCTCCTTCCCGTGTCCCTGGTCTTGCGCACGCTTCTGCTTCCTTGGGCTCTGCAAGCTTATTGCTTTACTGGGCATCTGAGCCTCTGTCGTTGGGCACCTGCCCCAAATTTTATTGAAAGGCAACGTATGTGGTGCTTAAGCAGGTAGGCTCTGGGCCAGGCTGCCATTCACTGTGCAAATTACTCAAGCACTTTCTGCCTTAGTTTCCCTCTACGTAAAGGGGGATAATAATACAGCCTGTTTTTGGAAGGTTGTTGGAAGAATTGGAAGAATAAGTACATACCGGGCACTTGTGAATGCCTGGCATTTGGCACAAAGGTTGGCTCTTGGCTCATTTATTTATTCACTCAACACCTTTTTTTTTTTTTAAAGATTTTATTTATTTATTTGACAGAGAGAGACACAGCGAGAGAGGGAACACAAGCAGGGGGAGTGGGAGAGGGAGAAGCAGGCTCCCCGCAGAGCAGGGAGCCCGATGCGGGACTCGATCCCAGGACGCTGGGATCATGACCTGAGCTGAAGGCAGTCACTTAACCAACTGAGCCACCCAGGCACCCAACTCAACACCTTTTTTTTTTTAAGATTTTTAAAAAAAATTTATTTGATAGAGAGACAGCGAGAGAAGGAACACGAGCAGGGGGAGTGGGAGAGGGAGAAGCAGGCTTCCCGCTGAGCAGGGAGCCCGATGCGGGGCCTGATCCCAGGACTCCAGGATCATGACCTGCGCCGAAGGCAGATGCTTAATGACCGAGCCGCCCAGGCCCCCCCCTCAACACCTTTGTATTGTGTACCCACTTGCCACGAACTGCCTTAGGTGATGGAGATACAATCACGAGGCAAAGAAGCACTGTCCTTGCCTTCAGGAAGCTTCCAGTCTACGTGAAGTGTCTTTAGACTTTAATCAAATAATTACACTGTAATCAGTTGTACCTGTTACAAAGTTTTTTTTTTTTGTAGTAGAATTGTAAATAAGGAGAGACGGAGCTGCAAGGGGTGGTGTGTGTAGTGTGAGGAGGGTATAATAAGGACTGTCACCTGGGCTGGGGTGGAATATCTGGGGAAGGCTGACAGGCATGACAGTTCCTTGCCCCCACCTTTTCACTTAGCATCCCACCGGCTACTCCTTGGACTGGGTGGTTCTTGAAAAGGAGCCAAAGGAGCCAGTTCGCCTCTTGAACTAAATCAGTGCCCAGTGGTTAAAGCAGAACACTGTATATACATCAACCTCCGTAGAGTGTGTCGGGAAAGCACGACTGAGATCTTCATGTCATCCACCAGCCGTGGGACCTGGGACACAGTGTCAGATTCACCTGGGCCTCAACTAACCAGCCTTGGAGCTAAATAACCACCATAAACCCTATTCCTGAGGTCTGTGTGAGCCCCGGCACCAGGGAAGACCCCTGACTTCCACCTCGGGCAGGGGGAGCCTTGTTGGGTGAGTCTTGTCCAGTTACAGGGAGTAGCTCAGACTCTTTCAGAGCCAAAGCGACAAATGACAACAGAGGTGCTGAGAAGGTAAAAATCCAATGACTACAGTAAACATACTTAAAACTGTTCAGCCTCAAGTCTCAAAGATATGGCTCGATATCTTGGGGAGAATGCACAAGAAAGTGGTAACCGTGGTGACATGTAGAGAGTGGGATGAAAATGAGATTTATTTTTCCTTGTACTCTTTCCTATTTTTAAAATTTTGTGTCATGTATCTATATAAAATATACATAACTTATAATTGACATTAAGCAAATGGTGAGATTGAAGACAGAACATTTTTTTTTTAAGATTTTATTTATTTGACAGAGAGAGATGGCAAGAACAGGAACACAAGCAGGGGGAGGGGGAGAGGGAGAAGCAGGCTCCCTGCTGACAAGGAGCCCGATGTGGGGCTTGATCCCAGGACCTTGGGATCGTGACCTGAGCCGAAGGCAGACACTTAAAGACTGAGCCACCCAGGCGCCCCAAGACAGAACATTGTTAAAAGCCACATAATCGGATGTAAAATATAAGATGTGATGGAGATTTTTTTTGTCTTTGATGAAACTATGGATTTTGTCCCTTGGTGACTTTACTGGAGGAAGTGACGACAGCAGAACATGTAGGAATTAATTTTTACCCTTTCTTTCAACAAATACCTGTCATGTGCCAGCACTTACTGTTCTAGACACTGGGGATAGAATGATGAACCAAAGAGGACTCCCCATCATCCCCCAAATTTCCTTTCCTCAAGGAGTTTAAATTTGAGAGCACCTGAGTTCCAGTCCTGGCTATATTACACATTAGCTGTTTGACTTTAGAGTCTTTAGGCTTCTATATTCCCATCTTTAAAATAGGGGCTGTACAAGATCTTCAAGCAGATTTAACCATCTATCCTGATTCTAAAAGGTCAACGGCACAGAGTAGACAAGCTAAGCACTGTATTCGTTCTCTATGGTTTTGTAACAAATTACAACAAATTTAGTGCCTTACGACAACACAGATGTATGTTCTTACAATCTGGAGGTCAGAAATCTGACATGGGTTGTCACTGGGCTAAAATCAAAGGTTTGGCAGGTCTGCCTTCCTTTCTGGATATTTTATGGGAGAATTTCTTTTCTTGCCTCTCCCAGCTTCGAGGGGCCATCCACATTCCTTCCTCCATCTTCAAAGCCAGCAGCAGCAGGTCAAGTTCTCATCCTGCATCATTCTGACCTCCTCTTCTGCCTCCCTCTTCCACACGAAGGACGCTTGTGATTAATTGGGTCCATCCAAATAATCCAGAAAAGTCTCCCCATTTTAAGGTCAGCGGATTGGCAATCTTAATTCTATCTGTAATCTTAATTCCCTTTTGCCATGTAATAGAACATATTCACAGATGCTGGAGATGAGGTCATGGACATCTTTGGGGAAGGGCGGCATTATTCGGCCTAATACAGATGTTTAACAAACAACATGAACCCACAGTTCTCTGACTTTTGAATTTCACAAACTGTTTAGACAAACAAGCTGTTTTGGATATCTATTTCTGTGTACCAAATCACTCCCAAACTTAGTGGTTGAAAGCAACAAAAATCATTTATTGTCCTCACAAATCTGCCATTTGGGCAGCATTGGTGGAATTCATCTCTGGCCCATGTGGTTATCAGTTGTGGTAGCTCAGTTGGAGCTCAAGAATCCTCTTCCAAAAGAGCTCACTCAATGTCTGGCAAGTTGGAGGTGGCTATCAGTGAGGAGTTCATCCAGTATTGGCCAGGGGCCTTGCTTCCCTTCTATATAGGCTTCTCCTCCTGGCTTCTGGGGCATTCTAATAGCATGGCCATTGGGTTCCAAGAGTAAGAGTTCCAGAAGGCCTAGGAGGAAGCTGCAAGGCTTCCTATGATCTAGTTGCAGAAGATCTCGCCTGGTATGTCCACTATATTTTATCAGCCAAGTAAGTCAAAAAGGCTAGCCCAGATTCAAGGGGAGACAAATTAGACGCCCCTCTCAATGGGAGAAGTGCCGAAGAATTTGTGACCATCTTTAAGCTACTACACACACCAACAAAAACACACTCACAAACAGAAGGGAAGACTAACATAGTATTGTCATAGTTTATTTTGATAAACAGGAATATTAAAAAACGAAGCCAGGGCGCCTGGGTGGCCCAGTTGGTTGGGCAACTGCCTTCGGCTCAGGTCATGATCCTGGAGTCCTGGGATCGAGTCCCGCATTGGGCTCCCTGCTCAGCAGGGAGCCTGCTTCTCCCTCTGACCGTCCCCCCTCTCATGTGCTCTCTGTCTCTCTCATTCTCTCTGTCTCAGATAAATAAATAAAATCTTTAAAAAATAAAAAATAAAAAAATAATAATAATAAACGAAGCCAAAAAATGTTATCATCTATTACATTATCCTATCTGTTTTTGAAATAATAAGCCCCCCCTTTTTTTTCTACAAAAAGTAGAAAGGATATCGTCCCAGAACGAATGGTAGTTCTCCAAAACTGAACAAACTGAGCTTCGTTAAAAATACACTATGCTATACTGGTTTTTCTCCTTTTAAGCCAGGTAAAAAACTCAGTCACGGGTAGGATCTCCAGATGGACCAGCAGGCATTAGGCATGAATGACTCTGGGGTTCAGACCAGCAGCCTGCTTCTACCCCCTCGGCCCAGGTTGCGGCTAGACTCTCCAGAACCCCATGTCGTGCTGGCTCCGGGGACTCACTGCCCTACTCCGTTCCCGGGCCCAGGGAGCTGCCAATGGGCCCAAAGGCAGGAGGATCTGCCTGTTGTCTAGGGTTTGCCTTGGGGTGGCAAGGATGGGGCTTGTTTCTGGCAGCTGTCAGGCTCTCCGGCCACAGTTTGAGCTCCTTTCCCTGGGGCTTTGGCTTTGGGGGCTGGGCTATTCTGACTGCAGGCCTGGACGAGGCACTGATACATCTGGCCTGAGGCAACGGGAAGCGTGCCCAAGACCACTGCCATCACCCCGTCCGAGCTTACCAGGATCCCTGGGGGAGTCTTTTCCGTGCCAGCTTCCACCCACCTTAAAATTCTGGCCCCTCTTGTGGACTCTGGAGCCTCTAGTCCCACAATGGAAACGTTTTACTCGATCGGCAAGGGACCCTTCCGTGGTCCTCTGTGACCAAGAATGCAGAGACCTCTAAGCCAAGCCGGCTCTGTGTTTCTAGGCCTTGCTTACCTCAGCCAGACCCAGGAGGTAGTAATGAATAAGATGGTTCTTGAAAGGATGACCGAGGTTTTTACCTGTAGAAGGCAATTACCTGCGCTTAGCTACTCAGGTGGTTGAGGATTGATTTCTTAAGTGTTTCTGAGCGACACAGGGAAGTGGGGAACTGTAGAGTCGGAGCCAGGGAGACTCAAACCCTCCAGATTACGTCCTCCTCCGAGGCCTCAGTGGTTCAGGGAAGCGGAGGCCTTCTCCCCTTGCATTTCACAAACGTCAAAGTGGGATCTTCCCAAAATTCCTGACATGGAGGGAGGAGCCAATGTATACTGTTCACCCTCCTCCTTTTAGGTCAACCGTCCCCTCTCAGAGAAATGGCCTCATCCCGGACTTCTGTGAATGAAAGGTGTTTTATCAGAGTGAAAGGGCCAACTAGAAGCTGGGGTCATCCTCTCTTCACGCGGTCTTGTGTTCAATGGTCAGCGTGATGACCCGGAGAGAGCACGTCCCCTCAGTGTTCCCCCTGATGCGGGCCATTAGGGAGCGGGGTTGGAGGGGTCACCCCACCTAGTGATGCATCTAAGAAGCAGGTCAGCCCAGTACAGGCCGGCACAGAGCCCTCTGTTTGCAATTAGCACAAAGAGCCAATTCATCAGCCCACAAAGCTCGTCCTCCGTAAGAGTCCTAATTAGAAACATCATACATAGGAGGGAAACAATTTACACCGATTCCAACATGAGCTCATGGCAACAGAGTTGTTTGTTTTTCAGCCCTGGGGCTATAGACACACACGGCTCAAAAAATAATGCCTATGTATTTTAAAGACTGAGATTTTCAGACACTCCAGAAGAATGTGGAAGCAGCAAGATGCTGTGGCAAAGCAGTCTCAGTTACGACTACTGCCCCCCCCCACCGCCCCATTTTACTTCCTCCACTGTCTGTGTTAGTGAGTGTCAGGGTTTTGTTCGTAGCTTAATATTTCACAAAATAATTTGCAACCTGTTCTTTCTTCTTTGTTCTCGCGTAACCTTGACATTTAAGCATCTTTCCGTCAGCTTTGGGTCCTTTTCCACCAGTCGGACTCTGATGATGTTTCCCTTGCTTAAGGGAGCAGAAATCAGCATGCGTTTCTGTTTAGCAGTCCTGGTGCCTGGAGCAAGAAGCAAGTAAGCGTGCTGAGCGCTCGCTGCCGTTACCCAACGGTTGCTAGGGGAGCCAGAGAGGGACGACAAAGAGCATAAACCACAGTGTCTCCAGATACTTTGCCATCAGCACTCCGCTGCTGGCTCCTCATTTGGAGCAGGGGTGGTATTTGGGGTTTTGTTGTTGTTTATTTATTTATTTTTCCTTCTCTCTCTCACCGGTCTCTCCGTCTGGTGCAGTGGAGAGGAATTCTCCATGTCAGCTCTGGGAGCTTCCCAGCGGATGTTGTCTGAGCCCCACTTGCACTACAACCCCACCTTCCTGCCTCTTCCTTTTTTCCGCCTCCAACTCCTTGTTCCCCGGCTCCCACAGTAGCTGCTGGGTAAGCGTGCGCTCTGTGGGTCCACTCGCTGGCTGCGAGTCCAGGCTCTCGTTCTGTGATCTTGGGCCACTTCAACTCTCTGAACCTGTTTCCTCCTCTGTAAGACAAGAGAGGCTCATCCCCTCCTCATGGTATTGTTTTGAACATTAAATGAGATACTGCATGGAAGAGCCTAGTACAAAGTACTATAGCATCTGATAAACATCCTTTATCTTGTCATTAATAGTCTCATGGCTTTCTAGATTTTCTTGGTGATCGGTCTTCCCTGAAACTGCGATAACGGAGGATGGCAGCAGGGGCCAGAGTACACGTAGTAGATGTTCAGTAAATGCCATATGCTGAGTACCTTTTCAAGTTAATCCCCAAAACTATGCTGAACATGCTGAACTAATGTTTGGAAAACACATCAGGACCTCCTCAGGTTTTGTTGTTGCTGTTTTAAGAAGGCCAGGTTAGTATTTTGCTGCCCTAAGGAACACGTGAAGATCAGTCAATGGACAGAATGCCACTGCAGCCCAGCTGCCCCCTGCTCCCTCCTCTTCGCCCTGTGGATTGAGATAAAAAGTCCCCCGAGACCCCACCTCATGCTGTAGGGGCCGTGTAGGGGTATTAAGTAGCACCCGTTAAATTGCCTTAAGGACAGTGTTCGAAATAGTTCTTCCTTCAGTTGGATATAAGATGTATTTTGCCACGAGGCTCTTCCTGATGACCCACTTTTATTTCCCCACTTTTATCCATGTGAAAATTCTCCACTTGCAGACTTTGCTTAATTTAACGCTCTCTGAAAATTTACACGTTCACCAAAAAAATGAAAAGAATGACCAGTGTGTACAGAGGGGTGTTTTCTGACTGCTACAAAACTGCTTCATATGCACACAGGTGTGTTTCCTCGGGTGCACTTCGCCCTGGCCCCGCCTCCTCCTCCAGGCCTGCTGGGGGGGGGGCGGGGGGGGCGGGGGCAGGCTACAGAGGTGTAGGAAAAGGGATCAGGAAGTGCAACTGAGTGGCGCAGACCATTGCCCGAGCCCTGAACCACGGGGCAATCACAAGTAACTCCAAACACTAACACAGCACTCACAGCACAAAGACAAGTTCCGTTCCTTTGTGCTGCCCAGAGCCTTTGCCAGCTCTTAGGTCACGTTGCCCAGAACCATGTGCTTTTGCACTGAAAGGCCCCATTGTGCTGACTAGTCAACAAGGCAAAGCAAAGTTTGCCCCCTGCATCAAAACCTGGACCGTCCCTGACTTTTTACGTGCTGAGAAGTGTGTGCTTAGAATTGTATTAAAGCAAACGGGGAGGGGCAGTTCCTAAAGCAAAGAAAAATAGATACTTATCTGCTCAGTATCTCAGATTGGAGGCTTTTGAAGTGACCTGAGAAATGGGCTTATTGCTTTCATTGCTTCCTTCCTTCCTCCTCCTTCTCTTCTCTGGCATTCATCCTCCTCTCCAAAGCTTCCTTTCACAGTGACCCCAGGTTTCTGTCAGGAATTTTCACCCCACTGCATGGATAAACAAACAAAACAGACTGTTATAAGTGCACTGAAAACATGGACGAAAAGACTTGGAAAAGTTTCTGACACAGAAACCCAGTTGGGTGTGAAGTGGTTCTTGCAGGGAAACAAAGTGAGCTGAACGTATATTGAAAATACAGCATCATTAAGAGCTGCCTGTTTAACACTTAAAACACACTGTCTCTCAGACATGGGCATCCAAGCGCAAAACCAAGATCTTTGCCTTGCTTGGGTGCACCAGTGAACCTGTCTGGTCCCAGTTTCCTTGTCTATACAATGATGCATTTGCTCAGAGGATCTTGGGAAGTCTCTGGGGTATGAGCTCAAATTCCAGTTCTACTATCTGCCTCTCCCTGGTTCTGAGATTCCACAATATCCTTCTAGAAGACTGACATGGTAGAGGATGGAGGGAAGGAATAAAACCCTCTTCATTAATGCAGAAATTGAGGTAAGGGGTCAACGTCAGTGAAGGCACTAAATATGGCAAATGTTGAAATGAGGAGGACAGTGAGAGAAACTGACTCTTACTCTTTGACACACAGGACTCTTGATTTGAAGTTCCTCAAGCTCCTTCTTCTCTCCTGGGAGCTCATTTCTTTCCTAACAACTTTCATCTGAAGTCAGGAGAACTGGCCCAGTTCAGGGCCTGCCACAAACTCAGACAGGCCCTTTCCCCACCTCAGTTTCTTCACTGGTGAATGGGAGGTATGGAGTTACCTGATTTCTAAAGCCCATCTAAGGGCTAACATTCAGATTCTGGGAATTCCAGGAAATGCACACTCAAACTAGCTTTCTGATGAGTGAAATACCAGAAAAATAATTGAACCAATGATTTTCAGACATTGGACCCCTGGCAGTGCACAACACTGATTCCTGGAAAAGTGGAAACAAAGGAAGTGAATCCTGTGATCATCCCCCAGCTGACTACCTTCAGAGAATTTCCAGGCTATAGTGCAGGGAAAGGGAATATGGGTGGGGCCCAGCAGTATCCCTGAATAGAGGAGATGGAGCTGGGATCCCAGGGAGACCAGTGAAGCCAGAATTCACAGAACAGAATACTGCAGAGGAGGGAACTGTACCCAGAGGACACTGTGGAGTTCTACAGAGCATCCTCTTCAAGTCTTCAGCTGAGTGCTGATCAGCACATGGCATGTGAGGGAACTCCATGAGACCAGGGAAAGAAGCACAAGGATTAGAAGGAATAATCCCTAGAGCCCACCTAGGACAGGGAATAGTTCCTATCCTCACCAGCCAGAGTTGAATATTTTGTAATTCATGGGGCATTGAGTAGAGTACTCAGAAGGGTATTGGCTCAGGAATGGGCCTAATCAGCCTAAGACTAAAGGCTGCCCTGGTCCTTCCTGACAAGGCTTAATAGCAAGTCTTGAAAGGACCAAACTATTTCCAAGTAACTTAACGGTGTCCCAGAACAACACCCAATAATATCTTAAAAATAAAAGAATATCCAGCACTCAATAGAGTGAAAATCAAGCAAGAGAAACATGAAGAACATTCTACCAAGGCACAGGATAATCAAATTGCTCAAAACTGGTGAAAAAGAGAGACTCTTAAAAGTAGTCAGAGAAAAAAAAAGTTATGAACAGAGGAACACAGGTAAGGATGAAAGCAGAGTTCTTGTTAGAAGTAAAGCAAGTTACGGGGCGCCTGGGTGGCTCAGTTGGTTAAGTGACTGCCTTCGGCTCAGGTCATGATCCTGGAGTCCCAGGATCGAGTCCCGCATCGGGCTCCCTGCTCGGCAGGGAGTCTGCTTCTCCCTCTGACCCTCCCCCCTCTTGTGCTCTCTCTCTCTCATTCTCTCTCTCAAATAAATAAATAAAATCTTTAAAAAAAAAAAAGAAGTAAAGCAAGTTACAAGACAAAGGAACAATAATCTTTGAGAGTCTGAAAGAAAAAATTGTCAACCTAGAATTCTATACCCAGCAAAAGTATCTCTCAAAAAAAAATGAATGCAAAAGGAAGATTTTTAGACACACAAAACCTGAAAGAATTGATCCCCAACAAACCTGTATTGGAAGAAATGTTAAAGAAAGTTCTTTAGGCAGAAGGAAAAAGAAACAGGATAAAATTCTTCCTCTACACGAAGGGATGAAGAACTCTGGAAATGGAACTTCATTTAAACATGTAACAAGCTCTTAGGTGGTACTCTTCCTGTTGACCTGGGTACCAGGACCCAAGAGTGAGAAAAGAAAATTACTCAATACTCAAGCCAACATTCATAAGAGCCAGAGAACCAAGGATTCCTAAGAGGAGACAGATGTGGCCCTATTACCACCAACCACCATCTTCTCTGTAACAAGATGAGGAAAGAGAGAAGTTAATTTAAGAGTCATTGGAGTATAGTGGGTATGAGGAGAGGCAATTCCTCTCCTTCTTGTGGGGATGAGAGTGGAGATAGCTGTATTTTCTCTCCACTAAGGGGTTTCAAAGAAAATCATTAATAAAGATTGGGGTAGAAAGTAGTTCTCCAGTTGGACAATTGAGTAAGAAAAGGATTTACTGATTCACCAGTACATCATTAGGAGCAGAGAAGAGTCTTGGAGAAAGAAGAGAAGGCACAAAAAAGGGTTGCAAGGAGAACCTGGAACACACCCAGTTTGTCAAGGCTAGGGAATGAGTTCTCTGTGGTTCATGTGCATGTTACTTAGAAAGTAGTTGGATTTGTTCCATTTCCATCCCAAGATAGTTCTCTCCTACTCCCCAGGGAGCTTGAGCTCAGAGTCTGTAGGTATACATTCAGTGATGGGAGCTGAAGAGCATGGAAGGGTTGAACCTGGATTTACCATATCCCTACCCTGCAAGTCCCTCTGAAGAACGCACATGTATCCCCCAGGAAGCAAGTGTTTGGGTGTCTACCTCCCGGAGGGCATCAACAATCAGTCTAGGTCTGCCAGCAAAGCAGCCACCACCACTAGGCTACAGCAGTGGTCTGTTTGTATAAGACGCTTGCCCTCTCCCTGCTCTAACTCTTAGCCCAACACACTAGAGGAACTTGACCTGGAAGGAGAAAGTAGGGGTAGGAAGTGGCCTAGAATTCGACCTTCAATCAATCAGGATGAGGGAGGTGAGAACGTGAGAATAGAACTGAGTTTGGAATGGATGTTTTAAATTCTACTGAGGTTTAATATCTGAAAACAACTGGAAAATTGTGGATCTGCCAAAGATGCCATTGAAAGATCTACTACCCAATGGAGAAGGTAGACTTAGTATAGTACATTTGGGAAGAGTGTTTAAGAAAAATAAAAAGCTTTAATGTATTGAAAACAAAACAAAACAAAACAAAAAACCCAAAAACTGTCTTCCCCACAAAGGCACAGTACCTTTGTGAAGACTTTTCATCTTAGTACTCTGGTTCCCAGCAGTGAGTGAGATGCTAATGAGGCCAGAAAGGGGCCATGAGACCATCCACCCTCTCTACCCTGCTCCTGGGGAACTCCCAGCATGCCTGACCCTTGGACTGGTGCCTTTTCTCTGCAGCTGGCTGTTTAGTGCATGGCCTGCCTGTCTGCCTGGAAGGAAAACAGGAGAGACGTGGTCCAGCAAGGAAAGACCTCATATGCCATGTGTCCCTTTTCAGCAGAGGGGTGGTTTCTGAGGCCAAGCCCCGCTTCGGGACCATCCCCAGGCTCTGGCAGCTTCGGTCCAGGTTAGTCCTACTGGAGAGGCAAAGGTAATGCCTCTGCTTGAGGACAGGGTGGGCATCTGGCTCTCCTGGGAAGAGCCCTTCCCACCAGGTGACTAGCAGCTGAGCTCCACCCCAGTTGAAGCCTCGACACTTGGTTATTTTATCCTCTTTTTCCTCTGCAAGTAATATACATTTTTAGTTGAATAAATGAGAACATACAGGTAAGTGAAGAGAAGAAAAGGTGGAGGAACAGAAAGGGCTGGACCTCTGAGAATGCTGGAGAAACCGCTCTTGTCCTTTTCTTCCTTCTGTTTACCTGCTTCATCTGCTTCTTTTTCTAGTCTTCCTCTTACCTCTTCTCTTTCATCCTTTAATTTCTTCGTCCTTTGCCCCTTCTGCCATTTCAACTCTGGATTATTCCCCCCACGCTCAAATCCCATTCTGTCGCGGGGCTTTGAACCTTCTCTCCCTTGCTCCGCCCGCCTCTGTGCTACTTCCTAACTGCCCTGTCGCGATAACACAGCGACCGCGGCCTCCGCTTCGCACCGTCTCGGATTTGCCTACCTACGGCGGGGAAGAGTGAGTGTGGTTCCCACAATTCCCTAGGGACTCTCTCACCGGATTGGTTTGGGTCACATGCTCATCTCTGAACCAATGGCTGGCCGGAGAATACGATGTTTTGATTGGCTACCTCTGGGCCACTTCCCAAGCCCTGGAGCTGGGGGCTGAAGCCTCGTACAGCCCACAGGTGCTAAAAGGGCCGGGGAGAGTTGGATCCTCACCCGAAAATTGGGCTCTGTTCTGGGAATAATATCCTGGAAATCTCTATCTCAGGAAAATATGGAAAGCTCCTGCTATGGAGCAGAAGAACTATGACAAAATAGATTATGGGAAGATTTTGCTTTTGAGTGTAGTAAGTGCCAGGGTCATACTGGAGGTGTGATTAAATTAAATAAATCATATTAAATGGACACAAATCTGAAGGACATACCTTAATTTATTTAATATTACAGGGTTTTTTTTCTTTTTTTTCCTTTTCTTCAAAGAAAAAACCCTCATGTGTCTTCTAGACAAAAGAGGATTCTAAATGAAGGATAATCTAGTCTTCGTTTCCAACCATATTCACAGTGTTAAAAATAATTTCACCATTAAGGAGAACTTTTTCAGTGCCGGGTCCTGCCCTACACTCTGGACATGTTATTTTTAATCCTACTAGGACTCTGCAGAGTAACTTAATCATCTCATTGCAGGGATGAGGAAAGTGAGGCTGAGGGAGGGTGAATAATTTCCCCAGAGCAACACAACTAGTAGCTCCCACTACAGGATTCAAGCCCACGTTGTATACGCCAGAGTATCCTTCTCCGCTAAGAAAATACCCCATTCCCTAAACTTGTGTTTGGTTGAGCGTCAGAGGTATTTTTGTGCTCAGAGTGCTTTTGCAGCTTCAGAAGCCAAAGCTTCAGTTGCTTTTGAACATCTCAAAGGCCACAGGGACAGAAATAGCACCACATGGACAAGGGATTTAAAAGAAGAATCTAAAATTTCAGATATTGTATAGACCAAAAAGATGCACGACTTGGGCCTTTTAATATGGATTAAAGGATGCCACACCTAGGTTTTCCAAAAGAACTCTTTCCTTTTGATGTGCCCGGACTGGTGAGGTGTACGTGGGCTTCGTAGAAGCATTCTGATGCCATCTCTTGGTCAGACCAAGGGCTTGGGAACTGAAATGCACAAGAAGGGAGCACCCAGGGGAGCACATTACAGCCTTTTCTCTTTGTACCTCCTCTTATTTCTCTGGGTTGGTTTTCTTTTAATTTTTGCGTCACATCTCTAATGTTATTTGGCTTTCCGAAGCTCTCAGTCAAAAGATTTCAGGTTTGCAGTGATAGTTTCTGTTACCATCTTATCTGCTCCCAGAGTCCCCTTTCTGTCACAGAAATTCAGAGCAGGAAAGTTGATGCTTTTCCCGACAGGTGAGTCGCCAAGAAAATGTTTGAGTCCTCCAAAGGTGATGGTTCCACTCCAAGCTGGTGAATTCCACGAGCAAACAAAGCTCTGTTTGTAACCCTGTCTGATAAGAATAATCTGGGATGTGTTTTCTGTTCGGTACAGGAAATAAGAGGCGGGTGATCCTACTTGGTGGAATTTGGCAGTTCTTCTCTTTAGTCAGTATCACTTATTTTGTTACTCATATTTTAACAGAAAGAAAAGAGGCCTTTTAGAAGACCATGAAACCCATATTTTGAATGGGGGTAAGGTAAGGAAGGAAATGTGGGATGTGTCCAGAGGACAGACTGTTCATCTGTGTGGCTGGAGCAAAGGAGATGTGGTGGTCAGAAGGAGGTCAGGGCCAGTTTTCAGGGAGGGCACTGAAGGTTCAGCTGAGGAGTTTAGGCTTTATTTTCAAAGCAGTGGGAGCTACCAAGGGCTTTTGGTGAAGTGGATCAGAACTGTGTTTCAGGGAGAACAATTTATTAATATGTGAAACAGAATGGAATATAGAGAGAGTGGAGACAGGGAGGCCCAGGAGAGGTCCACTAGAGTCTGCTGGGTGGAAGCAGGAAGGCAGGCATTAGCATCTGGAGAGTGTCAGGATGGAAAAGATGGCATGGGGGCGGGGAGAGCTACTGTAGAGACAGAAGTTACAGGATCAGAGTTTGCATTTGGATGTGGAAGGCAAAGACGGTGCCAAGATTTCCGCACAGGGAAGACGGTAGTGCCATGTACAGAGGTGGAGGGAACACGGAGGAAGGGTGTCATGAGCACGCTTTGAAGGCACACACATGAGTTGTGTCTTTCCATGATGTCAGCTTTATTCAGTCATAAAGCAAAGTTAAATAACAATTCTAAAGCAGGTTCAGGATTCCACACTCAACGACAATTCGCCATGGGATTAAATTTGGCTTCTTACACCACCCAGAGCAGGACAGAAGACACGCCACACAGCAAACAAGATCAGAAGGGTGCAGGAAGTGAACAAACCAAACTCGAAGTCAGTCTGGGCGCACAGCTGAGATAAGGCCTCAGGTCTGGTCCAGGTCAGTTCTCAGCACTTCCTGCTTCTGATGTTCAAGCAGGGAAGGCTCTCGGTTCTGTTGCGAGACCCATCAGACAGAGCCTTTGGGGCAGTTGCCTTTTTTAAGTGGTCAGACATAGAGGGGTCAGGTCTGAAGAGTCTGACCATTTGCTGCCTAATCCTCCCCTTTTTAAAGGGATTGAATCAGTTTTGGGTCTCTGCAGACTCCTCTGGTTCTGCTCATTATCAGTTCTGGGGCGTCAGCTGACGTTGGTCCTGGCGATGTCTCTTAGCTGCAGTACCTTAACTGCTTGTGTTATTGCCTAACACAGGTCCCTGCTTGACCCAGGCTCCTGCTTGACATGAGAGACTCCATTTTGCTCTCTACAAAGCACAAGTTTAAAAGAAGAGACCGTGAGACCCCTTTTGGATATACTAAGTTTGGGGTGTCGATAGGATATTTAAGTGGGTTTGCTTAGAAGGCAACTGGATGTGTGCCCCTACAACTCAGAGGTTTAAACTATTAGCTAAGTTTTTATTTTTTTTAAAGATTTATTTATTTATTTGAAAAGAGAGAGAGTGTTGGGGCGAGGGGGAGAGAAGGAGACTCCCTGCTGAGCACGGAACCTGACATGGGGCTCATCTTATGCCCCGAGATCAGGATCTGAGCCTAAATCAAGAGTCAGAAGCTTAACCGACTGAGCTACCCAGGCGCCCCATTAAACTATTAGCTAAGCTTTTAGCTCATGTCACCTACACTGAGGGGTTGGTTGGAGCCGTAACACTGGATGAGAATATGAGGGGTTCCCAAGGGAGCAATCAAAACTAAGGGGAACTGGGCAGGTCCTTGAAGAATACTGATTTAGGGAATGGGAGGAAGGGGTTAGAGAAATAGTCCAACCAGAAAAGAACAGGGGTCCTGGAAGCTGAGGGAAGAGTTTTAAGAAGGCTGTGGTTAGCAATATCCAATTTGGTAAAGAGGCAGAGAAAGTTGAAAATGGGAGCTGCTGACCTTTGAGAGAATGCTTATAGGACACTGGTGAGGGTTGAAACCAAATTACAAAACATTGAAAAGTAAGTGGTTGGGGCACCTGGGTGGCTCAGTCATTAAGCGTCTGCCTTCGGCTCAGGTCATGATCCCAGGGTCCTGGGATCGAACCCTGCGTCGGGCTCCCTGCTCAGCAGGAAGCTTGCTTCTCCCTCTCCCACTCCTCCTGCTTGTGTTCCCTCTCTTGCTGTGTCTCTCTCGGTCAAACGAATAAATAAAATCTTAAAAAAAAAAGTAAGTGGTTATAATTATTGCCACTGAATTGCATATTTATTTTTTTTAAGATTTTATTTCTTTATTTGACAGAGAAAGACAGAACACAAGCGGGGTGGGGGTGGGGCAGCAGGGAGAGGAAGAAGCAGGCTCCCCGCTGAGCAAGGAGCCCAATTCAGGACTCGATCCCAGGGCCCTGGGAGCATGACCTGAGCCAAAGGCAGATGCTTAATCAACTGAGCCACCCAGACACCCCTGAATTGTACATTTAAAAATTATTAAAATGGCAAACTTTATGTCACCTTTTACCACAAAAAAAGTAAGTGGGAGAAAAATGTAAACATTGAAAAAAGTCTTCTCTTTCCGTAAGTGGCCTGAGGTGATCTCTGAAAATGGCTCTCTATTCACTTGTCTCAGAAAACCCTACAAAATCATGCACATCAAGATGTTCAAATCTTCGTGTTCACTTTAAGAACACACGTGAAACTGCCCAGGCCATCAAGAGTATGCAGATTTGAAAAGCCACTGAGTCTCTGAAGGACATCACTTTGCAGAAGGTGTATGCGCCATTTCGTCGAGACAATGGTGGAGTTGGTAGGTGTGCCTGGGCCAAACACTGGGGTTGGACAAAGGGTCAGTGGCCCAAATAGAGCGCTGAATTTTTACTGCACATGCTTAAACACACAGAGAGTAATGCTGAACTTAAGGGGCTAGATGTAGATTCCCTGGTCGTCAAGTACATCCAACAAAGCCCCCAAGATGAGGCATAGAACTTAAGAGGGCTCGTGGTCGGATTAACTTGTATGTGAGCTCTCCCTGCCACATGGAGCTGATCCTGACTGAACAAGAGCAGACCGTTCCGAAACCAGAAGAGGAGGTTGCAGAGAAGAAAAAGATATCCCAGAAGAAAGCGAAGAAACAAAAATCTTAGGGCCCGGGAATAAATTCTGTATAAAATAGATGCAAATAAAAGTAAAAAAAAAAAAAGTCATACTATTCTCTATACTTCTCTCTATGCTTGAAATAAACTGATTTAAAAAGTAAGCGGGAAAAAATTAAGTGGTAACTCAGAAATGGAGGTAACAAATACAGATTACTTTTTAGAGAAATTGGTAGCTGACTATAGGAACAAAAGGAAGGATGGCACAGCTTGAAAGGGTAACAGGATAGAAAGAATTTATTTTTCTTTTGATGAGGTAACTTGACCATGTTTCTGGATTGAGTATAGGATCCAAAGGCAGGGGGAGAATGAAGGTGGGGGGTGTAGAGTGGGTTGAATGGTGGCACCCAAAAAGATATGTCCACATCTTAACCCTGGAACTGGGAATGTGACCTTATTTGGAAAGAGGGTCTTTCTAGATGTAATTAAAGGACCCTGCAATAAGATCATCTGGAGTCTCCAGTGGGCTGGAAATCCAATGCCAAGTACCTTTGCAAGAGACACAGGAGAAGACAAAGAAAGAATAGGAGGAGGCCATATGAAGATAAAGACAGAGATGGGAGGGATGCAGCCACAAGCCAGGGATGCCTGGTGTCACCAGAAGCTGGAAGGGGCAAGGAAGGAATCTTCCCCAAAGCCCCTGGAGGGAACAGGGCCCTGCCAACACCTCAGTTTCAGACGTCTGCCCTCCAGAACTATGAGAGAATACATTTCCATTGTTTTAAGCCACCACGTTTGTGGGCATTTGTCCAGCAGCCTCGGAAACGAACGCGGGTGCAGGTGGGGGTATTTGGTCACAGGCTGAGGTCCTGAAACAGACCTGGGGCTGTATCCTAGGCATCTAGTGTCCTGTGCCCAGCCCAGGGCCAGCACAAGTAGGTGCTTGTTATTAATTTAGAAATTTTGGCTTCAAATAGAAATTGCAGGATTTCACTCACAGACAATTTGCCTTTGCCTTCATTTTTTCCTCTTTCCCACTCAATTTTAGAAAATCAGCAAAGATCTCAGCACTGAGGGCTTTCTCTTTACTTTATGTCTTTGAAGGCATGGCTGTGGAGCCACGTGAGCGCCAGAGGGCTCTAGGGGAGACCTTCCCTGCGAGATCGCACCTTGTGCTCATCACGGGCCAGGTGACAGGGAGTCTGTGCCCGAGTGGGGCAGCAGTTGGTGAAGGGAAGAGCTCTGGGGAGGCCTGGAGATGGGCCTGCTCCTCACAACTGGGATGCACAGTAGTTGCTGATTTCAACCATGCCCATCCTTCCAAATTCCAGTGCCAGTGGGCCTTCCTGGGGGCCAGGCTCCCCAGGGACAGAGATTTCTGTCTTCCCACCCAAGCGTCATCCTAGCGGAGATGGGGAGATGGGTGTGGGCCAGGATCCCCCTCCAGGCCAGAGCTCGGGTACTATTTTGAGGCCTGAAGGAGGTGGGGTGGGGCTTACATGCTGCCCCCCGCCCCCCACCAGAGCTTGCCTGCTCCCCACATCTCCTGGAAGTTTTGCATTGGGAGCTTTCAAAGTTTGAGGAGAGGACCTCAGTGGCAGAGCTGGGGAGTGTCCTCTGGCAGCTGGCTCAGTTTTCTTGTGGCGACAGTGACAGGGGGCCACAGACATGACTGCTGGGTAGGGTGGCCCTCGGGGAGAGCACAGCTCTGACAGGGTCCTCCACTACCAGCGCTGTCATTCCCCAGCCTCTCTCGTGGTCACAGTGTACCCCCCCCCCCCGCAAGGCACCAACTCCTCTTTTCTCTCACTTGGGGCATCTCTCTCCTTTCCTTCTCATTCCTGTTTGTTCAGGTGTCCCTATCTGGAACCTCTGGTCTTTGTCCCCCCTGGTCTGACCACTGCGTGCTCAGCTGTCCAGGTCTTAGAGCCTGCCCACGGCATGCACAGCACGTCACAGGCTCCTCGGCCACCACCCTCTGCCCTGTGTAACTTGGTCCCCATGACAGCTCCTGGTCTCTGCCCAAACCTGCCACTTGGGCTACACTGGGCTATTGTTTCCTTAACACGTGGCTCTGGGTTCTTGCTCATCCTGTTTCCTCCACCTGGAATGGTGTCGCCACTGATCTAACCAGGCATTTCCTTTGAGACCCAGCTTTCCTACTTTCTCCACGAAGCCGTTTCCACTTTGGTGGTCCACAGTGCCTTCTCTTTCCTGTGGAAGTTTCTGGTTCGGTAGTACTGTCCCCTGTTCCCACTCACTTTTCATCTGGCACTGATCATTTTCATGGATGTATGTATGCTCTCATCCTCTCCTTCATACATTTGTTCAGAAACAAATATACCACGTACCAACTATGTGCCAGGCATTTGAACATAACGATGAGTAAAACCTAGACCCTGCCTTCTAGGAGCTTCGGCTATGGTGTGTGTGCTGGGTGTCTCCCCCTGGCTCTTCCACATCCATCCGCTGCCCTGCTTATGCCTGAGAGGCTGACCTGTGTGGTGCCATCTATAGGCCCCTAACCCCCGCCCCCCCCCCCCCCCGCCCCGTCCCTGCTTCTGGTGGGCTCTGCCAGTGGAGATTCCCTGCAGGAGAGCAGAGCTCTGAGCTGGAGGGGTCTTGCTCCCCCAGCTCCTTCCTGTGGAGTTGCCCTGGTAGGCAGTGTTGCTGGTTTTTCTCTCTGCATCTAGTAACGGTGGGTTGCTTTTAATCCTTGGGCAAGGGACGGTAACTGTGCCCACTGTCACTAGCTCCACGCCACTGCATCGTCCATCCCTGTGGTTTCTGCACGCCCCGCCCATACCTCTGTGGGTGGTCCCTGCAGTCTGTGTCCCCCAGGTGTTTGCACCCTGACCTAACCGGGTGGGAAGCCTTTCCCAAGGGGAAGCTGGAAGACAGAAGCTCACAGTCTGGGAACAGGAGAGACTGCCACATGGTGTAAGCTCTGCACATCAGAGTCTCACGCCCAATAACCTCTTTTGCTTATATGTTTATAAAGGAAATATACTCTTTCCAACTTAACTCATATCCCACTCTACTACCCATATGGAGCATTTCATCATGGCGAGACTACCAAAATAATTAAAAAATTTAAAAGGCATGCTTTGCTGAGAACTTCTGGCTAAGAGCTCTGAATGTGTGCCCCAAGGGCTCCAGGGCAGGACTCCAGCTGGGTGGTGCAAGACTCGCTGTCCTCACGTGGGTGGCAGTTGCTAGAACGGGGACTGCTTCGTTTCATTAACAGAGCAAAGCATGCTGTCAGCAGGCAGCGATAGCCACGGGACAAGATGCAACCAAATCTGACTCCGAAACATCCTGTCCTAGTTTCAAGCACACTTCCCCTGTAGGGGTTTTCCAGGAGCAGGATGGTATTCAGACAAGGAAAGCCCCTTGGAAGAGGAATTCTGCTGAAGTCCATCTAACGTGTTCTGGACATTCAGCTGCCCCCAAACTGCCCCAAACACAATTTGCTACAAAGCGGAGTTCAGGATCCAGCGGACCGTCTTGGACTTCACCCATGAGTTTAGTTTTTGAAGTGTCTGTGGGATTGCCCGTGTATCTCTAGGGTGAGTGCAAGAGCCGGATCCCAAAGCATCGTACCGTCCGTGGATGCTTTAACACCCTGCTTAAGGAGAATTTAATAGAAAGAAAAGACTGTTCAGCCGGAGGAGATGTATCTAAGACGCAAACCTTTCTTAAATCCCACTAATGTACAACCTCAACCCACAACTGGATTCAATTACTGCGTGGAAAGAAAGGCATTTTCTCATAAAGCTGCTCTGTTTCCATGCCTGGCTGCGAGCTGGGTCAGTCATGACAAAGACACGCCTGTGTGTTGTTTTTGGTTGTTTTTCTTTTCAAGCTCTTCCACTGGTACGGCCAGGCCCCAAGCCGTTCGGATCAGTGCTGTGGGGAACAGCTTACTTGTTTTGGCTTTCGGCCTCTTTGTCCAGCATTGATGACAGAAGAGCAAGCCAGTGTCCTACGTGACCGGAGGAACGGCCGGGCTGCACGGCATGATTCCGTGGTTGCACGGTGCTGTGTACCCCCGAGGAACAGCATTTGGGAGGAAGGTCAACATTCCACGGAGGGAGAGCGGCAGAGATTGTAGGAGACTTGCGAGGGGCCTCGCATACAGAGGTCTGGGTGTATCTGTTCTCAAATATATTTTTTTAAAGATTTTATTTATTTATTTGAGAGAGAGAATGAGATAGAGAGAGAGAGCATGAGAGGGGGGAGGGTCAGAGGGAGAAGCAGACTCCCTGCTGAGCAGGGAGTCTGATGCGGGACCCGATCCTGGGACTCCAGGATTATGACCTGAGCTGAAGGCAGTTACTTAACCAACTGAGCCACCCAGGCACCCCTCTGTTCTCAAATATTAATAATTATACCTGGCAGATAAAGTGCTCCCTCGGGGCTCTGGGCTACCTGGTCTGCAGGGCTTTACCATGAATTTACGTAATTCTCCCAACAATCCTCTGAAGCAGGTACCGTAATTATCCCCACTTTCAGGTGGGAAAACCGAGGTACAGAGAGGTGATGTAATTTGCCCCAGATGACACAATCAGTAAGTCGCTCCGAGCCAAGGCTCTTGTTCACTGCATTGTCCCAGAGTATGTTGCAGAAATTTTACAACCACGAGTGGCCTTTATTTAACCACTAAACATATTCATTGTTCATTATTCTTAAATCATTCTTACAGTATTCTCAATTCATGATTTTCTTTGACACAACTAAAGAATCTATTTGTACTGTTAGATATGCATTTTAAATAACAGGACTGGGAAACCCATTTGGTCCAGCCTGCCTCGGGTAGACTTGAAATGATTCATAAGGCAAGCCAGCGGGCTTTCATAGAAGCTCTTGCAGACAGGGAGGCTAAGAACCAGCTCACTCAGCTGTCTGATCAGCAGCCAGGCTCCCGGCACGAGCTTGGCTCTCTGATAGGAAAATCCAGGCCTTCCGATCTGGAATGAACATAGGCAGAGCCATCAGCTTAATTCCTTGTGAAAGTTGCCAATTTGTTGCCTTTCACATCCTGATTCACCCTTCATTATTGTTCTGCAATAATGGACCCGGCCCCTATTGGCGGTTCTGCTTTGCCAGCTAGTGTGGTGTGCAGTTCTGTCAGTAGAGGGTCCTAGAGGGGCGTTGTGAGAGGCTGGGCCTTCTCTGTCAGGTTCCGGCGGGCTTGCCTTGACAGGCTCCTGCGGCATGCACGGCTCTTTCTGCCCTGCGAGCTGGCCGGCAGCTGTGGGGCCTTCCTGGGGGCAGCTCCCCTGGCCCCTCCCTGTGAACGATTTCTGCCGGAGCCCCCACAGGAGGTTCACAATGGAGTGCCAAAGGTGGCCTGTCTCCCATTGGATGGGTCCCCTGGCATCCCACTGGAGAGCTTTGTCGTGATTTCTGGGGCATGGTATCTCACTCAATGGGTGGCTTCCTCAGTACTCCAGACAGCAGGCTCTGGAAAGTCCCACCCATGCTGCCCCTTACGAACTCTTCTGGAGCGCCAGGGCTGTACCCTCTCCAATGAGGTCTAGATCTCAGTCTTAGAAGGAGGTGGCCTCTTCCTCAATGTTCTGTCTCAGCCATAAGGGCGATAGCTCTTCTCTGTGTCTGTGATTACTGTTTTCTTTAGAGCAGTCTTTACTTCTTACTAGCCAATCTCTTGTTACTCCAATTCCCTGTTAATAATTCTTTTTTTATTTTTAGATTTTATTTATTTATTTGACAGAGAGAGACACAGCGAGAGAGGGAACACAAGCAGGAGGAGTGGGAGAGGGAGAAGCAGACTTCCCACCGAGGAGGGAGCCCGATGTGAGGCTCCATCACAGGACCCTGGGATCATGACCTGAGCCGAAAGCAGATGCTTAACAACTGAGCCACTCAGGCGCCCCTAATAATTCTTTATAGTTAACTTCCCTTGTAGAAATTACTGTGTGGTTTCTGTCTCCTGTTTAGACTCTAATATATTTACCATATTTTTTTTTTTTTTAGCCTACCATTTTAAATAAAGATGTATCTCTTCTATGAAAAAACAGGTAAAAATTCATGGAAGCAATGGAAACAACATAAAAACACTTTCACCACAAATTTACTAATAAGTAACAAATTTACTAATAAGTTAGAAAACTCTGTATCTTTTTTTAATTCTTAGCTCTCTATCTGCATGACTAATTGTAATCCTGGTGCATAATTGAGTCTGTGATCTATGTTTATCAGTTTGACATTAGTTTACATAAGCAACTGGATGCAATCCCATAATCCACATGGAGCCAGAGTCCACACAGGCTTGCATTTATCATCAGCCATGGCAAGATCATATTCCATTTTTTTCCAGATGCTAAAGTTTGCTTAGCTGGTTCCTAATTGGTGGATACTTGGGTTGGTTCCTGCTTTTCCATATTACAAAAACTACAGCTTAAAATATCTTTGTTGAAGTTGTACCAACCCCAGGTAAGTTTTTCTCTTGTCTCCCCCTTTCTCTTCTCTTAACAGCTGGGCTCACACATTTCCCCACTGGTAGATAAGAGATTATAGGGAAAGGAATGAGAAATACAGGGAGAATGTCTGCCCAAGAGAGATGATGGAACTTTTTACTGAAGTAAAGTTTTCAAGAAGCAACAGGTTGTACTCTGGAGGTACCTCTTGCCCAGAATAGAGTGGGTCTCAGAGGTAGGGGACAATAATTGGTTGGATGGGAGGCGGGGAGCTAAGTATTGGGAAGAAAGTCATTCCAGAGCCCAAGACTGTCTTTTCTTGAGTCTCTTATATTGTCACTTGTGACTAATGCATTAGTCATACTGAGCACGTGGAAACTGCACAATATATACTAGAAAAACATTTTAGTTCTCAGGAATAAGCCTCAAAATCAGACAATGCTTGAAGTAATTGAGAGTGGGAAGCACATTGTGATTACTGCTCTCTGACATTTTAAACCACCAATAACTCAATTGTTTCCTGAATTCCCAGGGAGTCAGGGAACACCAAAAACCCTCTTTGTCACTCAGCTAAGTAAATGTTAAACTCCTGCTTAAATTTTTTTTTCTTTTTTCACAAAAAAGCATTCCTGGTATGATGCCCAGAAAGAGGCTTAAGCATAGCACCCTTCATATTGTTCATTTTTTTGTTCACATATCATGTTTATCTAAAAATAATTCATTCCACACTCATTCTTAAAAGCAGCTTTTGCAGCACGTGCGATTCTGGGTTCTTTTCTCTTATCACTTTGAAGATATTCTACCTGTTTTCTGGTTTCCGTTTCTGTTGACACCTTTATAGGTCTATGCTGACAACCTAATTGTTTCTTTGTCAGTGATCTGCCTTTTTTTTTCTGCTTGTTGCCTTTAGGATCTTCTTTTTGAGTTTAGCATTCTACAGTTTTACTATGATGTATCTTAGTGCAGATTTTATCTTTTGTTCTTAATCCTGCATGGTCTCTGTTGTGCTCCTCTATCTGTGGATTCATATCACTCATCAGTGCTGGAACTTCTCATTCATTATCTCTTTGAATAATGCCTTTCACCTGTTCTCCCTAGTCTTTTCTGGGACTCTTATGATCAGCATATTAGAACTCCTCATTCCATCTTCCATGTTTTCACCCCTCTTTCATATATTCCTGTCTCTATGTGCTGTACTCTGGGTAATTTCTTCAGACACACTAGTTCACTGATTCTCTTTTCAACTGTCTTAGGTACTGTTTACTCCAGCCATTGAGTTGTTAATTTCAACAATTATATTTTTTATTAAAAACTGTTTTACTTAGCTTTTTTCCAAATCTGCCTGGTCATATTTCATATACAGTATTTAAAAATTTGCATTTGATAATTCTAGTACCAAAGTCTTGGAAGTATGAATTTGTTTGTGCTTTCTGCTTTCTCCTACCTATTGTGGCTTATTTTCTTGCTGTTTGGTGATGTTTGATTCTGAACGCATTTTGCTTGATCTGTGGTAGTGCAGAAGGCCTTAAATCAGAGTTATTTACCCAAAAGAGGTTTTCATTTGCTTCCTCCAGGACCGAGACAACTGATTTAGCCCCTTCAAGGGTCAGAGTTTAAAGCAGGACTTGAGTTTGGCTTTTGCACCTTCAGTGGGCCCAGGACTTAGTGTTTGATTTGGTCCTGTACTGACCTTAACACCTCGGCTTGGCTTTCAGCTCGCTGCTCATTTCTTTGGACTCTGGAGGGTTCCTTTGCTATCTGCAAGCCCACATTAAAAATGACATTGTGTTGGGCGCCTGGGTGGCTCAGTCGTTAAGTGTCTGCCTTCGGCTCAGGTCGTGATCCCAGGGTCATGGGATCGAGCCCCACATCGGGCTCCCTGCTCCTCCCTCTCCCACTCCCCCTGCTTGTGTTCCTGCTCTTGCTGTGTCTCTCTCTGTCAAATAAATAAATGAAATCTAAAAAAAAAAAAAAAAAAAAAAAAAGACACTGTGTTTAGGATCTAAGAGAATGGTAGCAGGAGGGCCTTCAGAGGATCGGCTCTGCCATGATACTGGGAATAGGTATCATGTGTTCATAATATTCAGGTCATATGGACACTGAAGCAAGATATACACATGCGGAAGCAAACACAGACTGCACATCAACATTTTAAGATAAAATACAGATATGAGAAAGAGAACATTTAAAAGCTCTCTCTGTCACTCTTCATATACATTTATGTGTGTGTGTACATACATTACATTTTTATAATAGAAAAGTTAGAGATGAGTGAAGAGCTGATACCCGAAGTAGGTATAATACTTCCTTTAAGGGACTGAAGCTGGTATTCGGGGCGGAGTAAACAGCATTAACAGAGGCACCAAGAGGGAATAAGTAAGGCCTTATCTTTGAGTCTCTGTTTATAAACCAGGTCTCGCCTCACTGTTATTTTATTCCTCTGGTTTCATAATTATAAGACTTAGCTAGTAATTTTTCATATGAATATCCTTTTTAAAAGTCCCCTGTCATTTCCTTATTTACAAGATGGGTGCTCATTAGCGTTCTCCTGGTCTTACCAGGTGACTCTCAAACATAGACAACAAAAGAATGAACCATGTCATTTACTCTCCTTGATGATTTTGTAGTTCAGGGTCCTGAAATCAAACAATACCTCAAAGACACGCACCTTGTTTCCTACTTCTGTGTGCAAAGTTAACTTTTCTTCCTTACAATATGCACTTACTAAGGAGAGTTTTGAGAGGACTGGTTTTTGGTTTTTAATACTAAGATTCCCTCTGACACGTATATGCCTTCCCCTTGGTATGGCAAGTCCGTTCGGCTCAGCCTGCATCCAGATCTGTGGTGCTGCACTAAACTTTGTCGTTTTCTCTAGTCTTCAAAACAAGACAATTGATCCAAAGCAGGACCTACTTCTGGGTTGGAAATTAACTGTAGAAAATCTGGGCTCTGAAGAAAAACCACATTTGAAGGAGTATGTCTTTTCTTTTATTGGCTTTTGCTCTGAAAAGCAAAGGCTGAAAAACAGCTGTTAGCTGTTTATACAGTATTTTTGATTTAAGTGTTAGACAATAGCGGTTTTCTTCTCCACTTAGAATGACACATTCTTTCTCAGGCCATTTAAGTCCTCTCTCCGTGTGGCCACGAGTATTGGTATGCACCTCCTCCCTCTCCCTAGGTTTCTGGAGGAGATTAAGGATTCTTTCTTTCTTTCTTTCTTTCTTTCTTTCTTTCTTTCTTTCTTTCTTTCTTTCTTTCTTTCTTTCTTTCTTTCTTTCTTTCTTTCTTTCTTCTTTCTTTCTTTTTCTTTCTCTCTCTTTCTTTCTTTTTCTTTCCTTCCTTCCTCCCTCCCTCCCTGCTTCCCTCCCTCCCTCCCTCCCTTCTTCCTTCCTTCCTTCCTTCCTTTCTTTCTTAAGTTTCTGTTTTTTCATCTTGAAGTCAGACTTTGGTTTCTCAGAATAGATGGCTGAGTTTCATACCAGGTGAGAGCTCTGCAGGTTACCTTTTGGGCCAATTTGACACAGGTACTCATACAAGACACTCTAGAGGAAGTTTCTATAGGTGCAAAGTATCTATAGGTTTGTGGCTAGATCACATGAACCCAATTCAATATGTACTGAGTTATTGTCATTTATTCTTGAGCCCTGAACACTGATGGTTGGTTTCCTCCATTTGGAATTCAGACGGTAATTCTTGGCAATCCCCACTTCCTCAGACATGCTCTAAGGACAACAAACTTCATCATTGCCCTTACGGTGCAGAGCAGAGCAAAATTAGTAGGACTCATGGAAGCCTTGTAGATGGGTAGGGAGCACTCCCTAACCTGCAAAACGACCCAGCCAAAACGTTTTCTTGCATTCTCATCTCATGCGTTACCATGGCAATTATTTAAAACAATGGCAACAACACCAAGTTACGTGTTATTTCAGGTTTTCCTGATATCAGGCATTCAGAGACTGCCTAAAAAACATTGAGCCTCTTCATTTATCAGTTTATCACACCATGAGCCAGGCAACCTCTAAACCAGTTTTTAGAACTTGGGGATTCTTACAAGGTGACATCTGAGAAGCATTAAGAGCTTGTTGAAATAAAGATGTAGCTGCATGAAAAGCAATTTTTGTACCCTTCACTAGGACCCTGGGTATTTGTAAATGTATCGTGAGAATGCCACCTCCAACCCCCTAAAGACACCCTGGAGGTAGTCCTCAATCTTATTTTTTGGTCACACAGGAAAAACCATTTTTGCTCTTATTTAATAAGGAACAACACATTATCATTTTTAAATTAAATTAAATTAATCTATTTTTATTTTAATTCCAATATAATTAACATATAGTGTTATATTAGTTTCAAGGGTACTGTATAGTGATTCAACAGTCCTATACATTACTCATGCTCCTCATGACAGGTGTGCTCTTAATCCCCATCACCTATTTCCCCCATCCCGCCACCCACTTCCCTTCTGGTAACCACCAGTCTATTCTCTATATTAAAGAGTCTGGTTTTTTTGTTTGTCTTTTTTGTTTGTTTTGTTTCTTAAATTCCACATATGAGTGAAACCACATGTGGTATTTGCCTTTTTCTGACTTACTTCACTTAGCATTATACCCTCTAGAGCATGTCATTCCAAATGGCAAGATTTCATTCTTTCTTTATGTCTGAATAATATTCTATGGTATATATATATATATATATACCACATCTTCTTTATCCATTCATCTATCATTGCATACTTGGGCTGCTTCTGTAAATTGGCTATTGTAAATAATGCTGCAATAAACATAGGGGTGCATATATCTTTTTGAATTAGTGTTTTCATATTCTTTGGGCAAATACCCAGTAGTTGAATTACTGGATCATATAGTAATTCTATCTTTAATTTTTTGAGGAACTTCCATACCATTTTCCACAGTGGCTGCACCAGTTTGCATTCCCACTGATAGTGCACAAGGGTTCCTTTTTCTCCACATTCTCACCAACGCTTGTTTTTCTTGTGTTTTTGATTTTAGTCATTCTGATGCGTGTGAGGTGATGGCTCATCGTGGTTTTGATTTGTATTTCCCTGATGATGAGTGATGTTCAGCATCTTTTCATGTGTCTGTTGGCCATCTGTGTGTCTTCTTTGGAGAAATGTCTGTTCATGTCTTCTGCCCATTTTTAATTGGATGATTTGTTTTTTTGGTGTTGAGTTGTGTAAGTCCTTTATATATTTTGGATACCAGCCCTTTATCAGATATGTTATTTGCAAATATATTCTCCTATTCAGTAAGTTGTCTTTTCATTTTGTTGATTGTTTCCTTTGCTGTACAGAAGCTTTTATTTTGTTGCAGTCCCAACAGTTTATTTTTGCTTTTATTTCCCTTGCCATAGAAGACGTATCTAGGGGTGCCTGGGTGGCTCAGTTGGTTAAGCGACTGCCTTAGGCTCAGGTCATGATCCTGGAGTCCCTGGATCGAGTCCCACATCGGGCTCCCTGCTCAGCAGGGAGTCTGCCTCTCTCTCTGACCCTCCCCCCTCTCATGCTCTCTATCTCATTCTCTCTCTCAAATAAATAAATAAAATCTTAAAAAAAAAAAAAGAAGACGTATCTAGGAAATGCTGATTTTTTTCAACAAAAATGGCTGCTGTCAGAGAAATTACTACTTGTGCTCTCTTCTAGGATTTTTATTGTTTCAGGTCTCACATTTAGGTCTCCAATTCATTTTGAGTTAATTTTTGTGTATAGTGTAAGAAAGTGGTCCGGTTTCATTCTTTTGCATATAGCTGCCCACATTTTTTTTTTTTCCTTTAGAATAACTGGTCCAAATTAGATGATTAGAAAAACAGTTCCCTTGTGTGCAACTTAAAACACTAGGTTTGTATGACATTATTTCAAAAACAGGTTTTGTGGTAAAATAATCTCTCCCTTTGGGAGATATAAATTTTGGCCTATGAAAGACTGAGAAATCCTGTAATGAAGAAAACCTTGTGGAACTCTATTTTCACAGGACATCTCTTAACCTCTCTCAGTACATTCATTGGGAAGAAGTGGTCCTGAAGTCTGTCTTGAAATTCATGTTATCAGCATCCTCACATTCTGCTCAGCAGCCCAGGACTAGGAACCACTGGGGAGCCTACTTTCAACCGCCCTCTCTTATTGCTGCCAGTTCTCTACTTTCCTTACCAACTCCCTTTGTTTATGGGGCAGAGCTCAAATCAGGAGCCAGTGCCCAATAATGAGACCAGTCCAACTCCCACTGACTTACTTACTCAGAGCCTTGACCGAAGAGGGAAGAAGTCCTGATGGTTGAAAAAGAACTGGCCTCTTCTCCGTGGTTGTCCTCACCTGCCCTCTTGCCTACAGGAAACTGTTTCTCTTTTGTGGTACATCTGCTTGCATTATTAATTATTGTGTGGCTCATCTGCCACCTTGTGCTAGGTGGGCCAGTGTGGGTGGGCAGAGCCATAACCAGTGTGGAAGAGAAGGATGTAGAACCACAGCTACTCTTACAGAAAGGAGCAGGCATTCCCAAAATGTAGGGCTAAGGATATTTATCCTCAGCCATGTTAAGGCCAGCCCACATGAAGTCTAAGTTGACGTGGGGAATAGCAGCCACAAAGAAACACGTGTGACTTTGCCAAGGGGTAAAAGTAGACAGTGACTTAGGCCACTGCACCACACCACCTAGGTGTCAGCTTCCTGAGTGTGGAAACATCCATCTCAGCCCGGAGATCAGAAACCTTTGTCAAATAGTGTGCCAAGGTTCTGCCCACTCTCCCTCTGGGTGTCTGGCTGCAGGATAGGGGGAGCAGAGGGACAAGGAGGAGGAGGAGAGAACGGGCATGTTCTGGCCAGTCATCCCCTTGAGCAGAGGCCACTGAGGCTTTTCAAGAGAGCGGGTTGCCATTTGCCAATGAAATCCGTGGGTGTGTATCACTTCCACCACGCATGCTACAGATTGCACAGGGTTGGGCCACAGGTTTACCTGGTTACAGTCAGGCCCGTAGCCACTGTACGTTGACAGCATTTGCAAGGAGGAAATAGAAAGCTAGAAACGGGTTGCATAACAATCATTAGTTTCATAGCTGAGCAGGTTACGCCTAATAGTGCTTTCAGCTATTTTGTTACCAATCTGCCCCCAGGAACAAGATGAGGCTGATAAAATGTTTATGGGCTAGTAAATTTTTTCTACTAATTTGCAAGGCTATAATAAAACCCATGAACTTCATGGCCTGCAGGAAACATAACAAGAACTGGGAATGTACAGTAATTTGGAGCTAGAAGGCCTCTTAAGGCCCTACAGGAAATGACTCCAGGAAAAGAGATGAATCACTCTTTTAAACAGAGAAGAATGATGTTAAGTTTGTACTTAACCAGTGATAGCCTGAGAAAAGATGTTCCAGAAGGAAGTGGTGGAAATATCCTGCTTTCAATTATTCTTGCTTTAAAGAATAAAATTAATTCAAGTGTATAAAATCAATCTTCAAACGAAAACAGTTACGGAGGCACGGAGTGTCCTGCTGTGTAATGCTAATGCCTACTTCATACAGTAGCCACAGTCACACTGCCCTCTTGTGGCCGAAATATTATTATACTCAGAATTCAGAAGACGCTCTGGCCTATTTTAGTTATTCATCAGATTTGTTTTGGGGAAAGTTTATTCAAGGGAAAAGATGGTTTGCAGAAAAGGCTTATTGCTGGGGTGGCTTCCAGCATGTACATTTGAGTGGGGTTATTCTTACACTCAGGGGAGTAGGAGGCAAAAGGAATCATGATGTTTTCAAAGCTGGCATTTTAATTTTCTGCTTAATGTTAAAATGCACTCATTTTTAAACATTTTATAGTTATCCACATCTATAAATAACAGTAGATTATATACACTATCCGATTTTATCTCAAAACTAGGGAAACTGAGGCTCAGGATATTAAGTATTGTTCGAGTTTACCTAACGAGCAAATGGCAGAGCTGGGATTCGAATTAATCTTTCCCTTATTCCATAAGCCTGCATACTTTCTCCACTGTGCCAAGTTGACTCACTAGCTAAATATTTCTTGAGTGTTTAATACATGGAGACACTGCTGCTGGGTGCCTTGAGACTTATAAGTGTAAGATACTCCTCATTCTTCAGGAACTTATAGCCTAAATAGAGATATAAAAACATACATGGATACTCAATAGTGGAAAACTTAAAGCTTTACCTTTAAGATCAGAAACAAGACAAGGATATCCACTCTTGCCACTTTTATTCACATTATATTAGAATCCCTAGCTGGAGTAATTAGGCATGAAAAAGAAATAAAAGGCGTCCAAATTGGGAAGGAAGAAGTAAAACTGTCATTATTTGCAGATGACATAATATTACCTATTAAAAAAACCTGTTAAAACAGATAAATGAATTCAGTAAAGTTGCAGGAAACAAAATTAATGTACAGAAATCTGTTGCATTTCTGTGTTTTTTTTTTTTTTTAAGATAATCTTTAAGTAAACTCTATACCCAGTGTGGGGCTTGTACTTACAATCCCGAGATCAAGAGTTGCATGCTCTATCAACTGAGCCAGCCACATGCCCTGAAGAAATCTATTGCATTTCTATACACTAATAATGAACTATCAGAAAGAGAAATTAAGAAAACAATAATTCCATTTACAATTGCATCAAAAATAATAAAATACCTAGGCATAAATTTAACCAAGGAGATGAAAGACCTGTACTCTGAAAAGAAGAAGACATTGATAAAAGAAATTGAAGACAACACAAATGTTCATGGATTGGATGAATATTGTTAAAATGTCCATACTATCCAAAGCAATCTATGTTCAATGCAATCTCCATCAAAATTCCAATGGCATTTGTCAGTGAAATATAAAATATAATATAATACTAATATAATATAATATAATATAAAATTTGTATAGAACCACAAAAGACCAAGGCATCACTGTCCCTGATTTCAAACTATATTAAAAAGGAATAGTAATCAAAATAAGAGGGTACTTGCATGAAAAGAGGCACATAGATCAATGGATAAGAACAGAAACCCAGGAGTAGGAGACCTAAATTTCGTCTGGTCCCAGGAATTCAGCTATAGATAGGGATCAAACCATTCTGGACACCTACGAACTCAATAGGAGATCGAAGAAAAGAATAGCAGCAACTCTCTGAACAGTCTCTGAACAGAAAAGCGACCACTTTCTGGAAGGTAGGACCTGCGGAGAAGTGAATCTGAGGTGATATTCGGGAGGAGAGCGGCGGGGGAGGGGGCCTCTGTCGGCCGCTTCTGGCAAGTGATAGAGCCACGGAGCACAAAATCGGAACTTTTAGAAGTTGGCTCCGCTGAGGGACCTCGCTCCAGTGGCTAAGTGGGGGCTGGAAACCTAGTAGGACAGTGTGGTCTCAGGACCCTCGGGGTCACAGAAAGACCGGGGGCGCCTGAGTGCAGCAGAGCTCCCAGGTAATGGAGCAGGGAAGCCGGCTGCAGAGACGGAGCCAAGGAGCAGGCTCTCAGCTCGGGTTTGCCAAAAACCGTGATCTGCAGCACAGTTGGGCCACTGCTCCTCCAGCAGGGACCCAATAAGCGGCAGATCCGGGGAGACTCTCCTTCCTCCCCCGGGAGGAGAGGCGCGGGAGCGCACCGCAGGGATCTGCTGGGTTTGGAGATCCACATGGGGTCGGGTGCCAGAGATAGAAATGCTCGGTCACAGGCCGGGTGAGCACGGAGTGCGGCCAGAGACCGGGGAGGCGGGAGTGATTGACTGCTTTTCTCTGGGGGTGCACTGAGGAGTGGGGCCCTGAGTTCTCGGCTCATCCAGGGCAGAGATTGGGAGGCTGCCATTTTCACTCTCGTCCTCCAAAGCTGTACAGAAAGCTTGCAGTGAACAAAAGCTCCTGAGAGCAAACCCAGCAGATTACTTAGCCCGGACTGGCAAGGGTGGGGCAATTCCGCCTCCAGCAAAGACATTTGGGAACCACGGCAACAGGCCCCTCCCCCAGAAGATCAGCAAGAACAGCCAGCCAAGACCAAGTTTACCGATCAATGAGAACCGCAGAACTCCAGCACTAGAGGAATAATGCACATAGAATCCATGGCTTTTTTACCATGATTCTTTAGTCTTTCAAAGTTAATTTTTTTAATTTTCTTTTTTTCTTTTTCTATTTTTTTAGTTGAATTTTTCTTCTTTCTTTTTTCAACCAAAATTTTATCAATTCCTTTTTAAAAATCTTTTTTAATTTTCACATTTTTACAGTCTTATTCTATCCCTTCATTGTATTTAACCTTATTTTTTGTATATATATAAGTTTTTCTTTCTTTAAAATTTTGGGATGCAGTTTCTTCCAAAGACCAAATATATATCCTAAATCTAGTGTATGACTTTGTCCTAGTTTTCCACCTGATCACATTCTCTCTCTCTTTTTAAAAAAATTTTTTTCATTCTTTTATCAACCAACTTCTTATCTTATTAATTTCTTTTTAAAAATCTTTATTTTTTTTTTAAGATTTTATTTATTTATTCATGAGAGACAGAGAGAGAGAGAGAGAAGCAGGCTCCCAAGGAGCAGGGAGCCCAATGTGGGACTCGATCCCAGGACCCTGGGATCATGACCTGAGCCAAAGGCAGACGCTTAACCATCTGAGCCACCCAGGCCCCTAAAATCTTTTTTAATTTTCATCTTTACAGTCATATTCCATCCTTCATCATATTCACCTGTATTTTTGTATATATGTAAGTTTTTCTTTCTTTAAAATTTTGGGAGGCAATTTCTTCTAACAGACCAAAATACACCCAAAATCTAGTGTGTGGCTCTGTTCTATTCACCAGCCTGATTATATTCTTCTTCTTTTTTTTTTTCTTTCTTTTCCCCCTGTTTCAGGTCTCTTCTGATTTGTTTAGTGTATATTTTTCTGGGGTCATTGTTACTCTTTTAGCATTTTGTTCTCATTCATTTATTCTCCTCTGGACAAAATGACAAGATGGAAAAACTCACCTCAAAAAAAAAGAACAAGAGGCAGTACCAACTGCCAGGGACCTAATCAATACAGACATTAGGAAGATGTCAGAACTAGAGTTCAGAATGATGATTATAAAGATACTAGCTGGGCTTGAAAAAAGCATAGAAAATACTAGAGAATCCCTTTCTGGAGAAATAAAATAACTAAAATCTAACCAAGTCAAAATCAAAAAGGCTATTAATGAGGGCAATCAAAAATGGAGGCTCTAACTGCTCGGATAAAGGAGGCAGAAGAGAGAATTAGTGATATAGAAGACCAAATGATGGAGCATAAAGAAGCTTAGAAAAAGAGAGATAAACAACTACTGGATCATGAGGGGAGAATTCGAGAGATAAGTGATACCATAAAGCGAAACAGCATTAGAATAATTGGGATCCCAGAAGAAGAAGAAAGAGAGAGAGGGGCAGAAGGTATACTGGAGCAAATTATAGCAGACAACTTCCCTAATTTGGGGAGGGAAACAGGCATCAAAATCCAGGAGGCACAGAGAACCCCCCTCAAAATCAACAAAAGTAGGTCAATACCCTGACATCTAATAGTAAAACTCACAAGTCTCAGAGACAAAGAGAAAATCCTGAAAGCAGCTTGGGACAAGAGGTCTTAACCACAACAGTAGAAACATTAGATTGGCAGCAGACTTATCCACAGAGACCTGGCAGGCCAGAAAGGACTGGCATGATACAGTCAGAGCACTGAACGAGAAAAATATGCAGCCAAGAATACTATATCCAGGTAGGCTGTCATTGAAAATAGAAGGAGAGATAAAAAGCTTCCAGGACAAACAAAAACTAAAAGAATTTGAGAACACCAAACCAGCCCTATGAGAAATATTGAAAGTGGTCCTCTAAGCAAAGAAAGAGCCTAAAAGTAACATAGACCAGAAAGGAACACAGACAATATACAGTAACAGTCACCTTACAGGCAATACAATGTCATTAAATTCATATCTGTCAATAGTTACCCTGAATGTAAATGGGCTAACTGCCCCAATCAAAAGACACAGGATATCAGATTGGATAAAAAACCAAGACCCATCAATATGCTGTCTGCAAGAGACTCATTTTAGACCCGAAGACATCTCCAGATTGAAAGTGAGGGGTGGAAAATCATTTACCATGCTAATGGACATTGAAAGAAAGCTGGGATGGCAATCCTTATATCAGACAAATTAGATTTTAAACCAAAGACTATAATAAGAGATGAGGAAGGACACTACATCATACTTAAAGGGTCTATCCAACAAGGAGATCTAACAATTGTAAATATCTATTCCCCTAACATAGGAGCAGCCAATTATATAAGCCAATTAATATAACAAAATCAAAGAAACACATTGACAATAATACAATAATAGTAGGTGACTTTAACACCCCCCTCACTGCAATGGACAGATCATCTAGGCAAAAGATCAAGGAAATAAAGGCTTTAAATGACACACTGGACCAGATGGACTTCACAGATATATTCAGAACATTCCATCCCAAAGCAACGGAATACACATTCTTCTCTAGTGCCCATGGAACATTCTCCAGAATAGATCACATCCTGGGTCAGAAATCAGGTCTCAACCAGTACCAAAAGATTGGGATCATTCCCTGCATATTTTCAGACCACAATGCTTAGAAACTAGAACTCAGTCACAAGAGGAAAATTGGAAAGAACTCGAGTCCAGGGAGGCTAAAGAGCATCCTACTAAAGAATGAATGGGTCAACCAGGAAATTAAAGAAGAATTTAAAAAATTCATGGAAACAAATGAAAATGAAAACACAACTGTTCAAAATCTTTGGGATGCAGCAAAGGTGGTCCTAAGAGGAAAGCACATAGCAATACAAGCCTTTCTCAAGAAACAAGAAAGGTCTCAAATGCACAACCTAACCCTACACCTAAAGGAGCTGGAGAAAGAACAGCAAATAAAGCCTAAACCCAGCAGGAGAAGAGAAATAATAAAGATCAGAGCAGAAATCAATGAAATAGAAACCAAAAGAACAGTACAACAGATCAATGAAACTAGCAGCTGATTCTTTGAAAGAGTTAATAAGATTGATAAACACCTGACCAGACTTATCAAAAAGAAAAGAGAAAGGACCCAAATAAATAAAATAATGAATGAAAGAGGAGAGATCACAACCAACACTAAAGAAATACAAACAATTATAAGAACATATTGTGAGCAACTATATGCCAGTAAATTAGATAATCTGGAAGAAATGGAGGCATTCCTAGAGATGTACTACCGAAACTGAACCAGGAAGAAATAGAAAAGCTGAACAGACCCATAACCACTAAGGAAATTGAACAGTAATCAAAAATCTCCCAACAAACAAGAGCCCAGGGCCAGATGGCTTCCCAGGGGAATTCTACCAAACATTTAAACAAGAATTAATACCTATTCTTCTGAAACTGTTCCAAAAAATAGAAATGGAAGGAAAACTTCCAAACTCATGAGGCCAGCATTACCTTGATCCCAAAACCAGACAAAGACCCCATCAAAAAGGAGAACTACAGACCAATATCCCTGATGAACATGGATGCAAAAATTCTCACCAAAATACTAGCCAATAGGATCCAGTACATTAAAAGGATTATTCACCACGACCAAGTGGGATTTATTCCTGGGCTGCAAGTTTGGTTCAACATCCACAAATCAATCAATATGATACAATACATTAATAAAAGAAAGAACAAGAACCATATGATCCTCTCAATAGATGCAGAAAAAGCATTTGACAAAGTACAGCATCCTTTCTTGATCAAAACTCTTCATAGTGTAGGGATAGAGTGTATATACCTCAATATCATAAAAGCCATCTATGAAAAACCCACAGTGAATATCATTCTCAATGGGGAAAAACTGAGAGCTTTTCCCCCAAGGTCAGGAACACGGCAGGGATGTCCACTATCACCACTGCTATTCAACATACTACTAGAAGTCCTAGCCACAGCAGTCAGACAACAAAAAGAAATAAAAGGCATTCGAATTGGCAAAGAAGAAGTGAAACTCTCACTTTTTGCAGATGATATGATATTTTATGTAGAAAACCCAAAAGACTCCACCCCAGAACTGCTAGAACTCATACAGGAATTCAGTAAAGTGGCAGGATATAAAATCAATGCACAGAAATCAGTGGCATTCTTATATACACCAACAACAAGATAGAAGAAAGAGAAATTAAGGAGTCGATCCCATTTACAATTGCACCCCAAACTATAAGATACCTAGGAATAAATCTAACCAAAGAGGCAAAGAACCTGTACTTAGAAAACTATAGAATACTCACGAAAGAAATTGAGGACGACACAAAGAAATGGAAAAACATTCCATGCTCATGGATTGGAAGAACAAATATTGTGAAAATGTTTATGCTACCTAGAGCAATCTACACATTTAATGCAATCCCTATCAAAATATCATCATCTTTTTTCAAAGAAATGGAACAAATAATCCTAAAATTTATATGGAACCAGAAAAGACCCCAAATAGCCAGAGGAATGTTGAAAAAGAAAAGCAAAGCTGGTGGCATCACAATTCCAGACTTCAAGCTTTATTACAAAGTTGTAATCATCAAGACAGTATGGTACTGGCACAAAAACAGACATATAAAGGGGTACCTGGGTGGCTCAGTCGTTAAGTGTCTGCCTTCAGCTCAGGTCATGATCCCGGGGTTCTGGGATCAAGCCCTGCATCAGGCTCCCTGCTCAGCGGGGAGCATGCTTCTCCCTCTCCCACTCCCCTGCTTGTGCTCCCTCTCTCGCTGTGTCTTTCTCTGTCAAATAAATAAATAAAATCTTAAAAAAAACCACAAACAGACACATAGAACAATGGAACAGAATAGAGAGCCCAGAAATGGACTGTCAACTCTATGGTCAACTAATCTTTGACAAAGCAGGAAAGAATGTCCAATGGAAAAAAGACAGTCTCTTCTGTCTTTTGGGAAATGGTGTTGGGAAAATCGGAAAGCCACATGCAGAAGAATGAAACTGGACCATTTCTTTACACACAAAAATAGACTCAAAACAGATGAAAGACCTAAATGTGAGATAGGAATCCATCAAAATCCTTGAGGAGAACACAGGCAGCAACCTCTTCGACCTCAGCCGCAGCAACTTTTTCCTAGAAACATCGCCAAAGGCAAGGGAAGCAAGGGCAAAAATGAACTATTGGGACTTCATCAAGATAAAAAGCTTTTGCACAGCAAAGGAAACAATCAACAAAACCAAAAGACAACCGACAGAATGGGAGAAGATAATTGCAAATGACATATTAGATAAAGGGCTACTATCCAAATCTATAAAGAACTTATCACACTCAACACCCAAAGAACAAATAATCCAATCAAGAAATGGGCAGAAGACATGAACAGACATTTCTGCAAAGAAGACATCCAAATGGCCAACAGACACATGAAAAAGTGCTCAACATCACTCGGCATCAGGGAAATACAAATCAAAACCTCAATGAGATACCACCTCACACCAGTCAGAATGGCTAAAATTAACAAGTCAGGAAACGACAGATGTTGGCGGGGATGCGGAGAAAGGGGAACCCTCCTACACTGTTGGTGGGAATGCAAGCTGGCGCAGCCACTCTGGAAAACAGTATGGAGGTTCCTCAAAACGTTGAAAATAGAGCTACCTTATGACCCAGTAATTGCACTACTGGGTATTTATCCCAAAGATACAAATGTAGTGATCCGAAGGGGCATGTGCACCACAATGTTCATAGCAGCAATGTCCACAATAGCCAAACTATGAAAAGAGTCTAGATGTCCATCAACAGATGAATGGATAAAGAAGATGTGGTATATATATACAATGGAATATTATGCAGCCATCAAAAAATGAAATCTTGCCATTTGTAATGACGTGGATGGAACTAGAAGGTATTATGCTAAGTGAAATAAATCAGAGAAAGACAAATATCATATGATCTCACTGATATGAGGAATTTGAGAAACAAGACAGAGGATCATAGGGGAAGGGAGGGAAAAATGAAACAAGACAAAACCGGAGAGGAACACAAACCATAAGAGACTCTTAATCTCAGGAAACAAACTGAGGGTTGCTAGAGTGGAGAGGGGTGGGAGGGATGGGGTGGCTGGATGATGGACATTGGGGAGGGTATGGGCTATGGTGAGCGCTGTGAATTGTGTAAGACTGATGAATCACAGACCTGTATCCCTGAAACAAATAATACATTATATGTTAATAAAAAATTTAAAAAAAGAACAGAAACCCAAGATATAAACCTATGCACATATGGAAAATTAATATATGACAGGAGGCAAGAACATACAATGGAGAAAGGACAATCTGTACAATAAATGTTGTTGGGAAAACGGCACAGCCACATGCAAAAGAATGAAATTGGACCACTCTCTTACACCACACACAAAAATTAAGTCAAAATGGATTAGACTCGAATGCAAGACTTGAAACCATAAAACTCCTAGAAGAAAACATAAGTGGTAAGCTCCTTGACATCGATCTCAGTGATGATTTTTTTTTTTTTGACACCAAAAGCAAAGGCAACAAAAGCAAAAATAAACTACATCAAACTAAAAAGCATCTGCACAGCCAAGGAAACCATCAACAAAATGAAAAGGCAACCCACTGGATGGGAGAAAATATTTGCAAATAATATATCCAAAATATATAAAGAACTCATATAACTCAATAGCAAAAAACCAAAGTAGCCAATTAAAAAATGAGCAGAGGATCTGAATAGACATTTGTCAAAATAAGATACACAGATAGCCAACAGGTACATGAAAAGATGCTCAACATTACTAATTCTGCGGGAAATGCAAATCAAAATTATTATGAGATATTATCTCACACCTGTTAGAACGTTAGAATGCCTATTATCAAAAAGGCAAGAGGTAACAAATGCCGGTGAGAATGTGGAGAAAAGGGAACCCTCGTGCACTGTTGATGGGAATGTAAATAGGTGCAGCCGCTGTGGAAAACAGTATGGAGCTTCCTCAAAAATTTAAAAATGGAGCTACCATGTGACACAGCAATTCCGCTTCTGGATATCTATCCAAAGAAAACAAAAACACTAACCAAAAAAGATATAATATGCACCACCAAGTTCACTGTAGCATTATTTACAATAGCCAAACATGGAAACAACCTAAGTGTTCATCGATGGATGAAATGGGTAAAAAAAAAAAAAATTGTATAAATTGTGGTTCAGTCAGTAGAGCACATGACTCTTGATCTTGGGGTCATGAATTCAAGCCCCACACTGGGCGTGGAGCTAACTTAAAAAATGTATATATATAGGGCGCCTGGGTGGCTCAGTTGGTTGAGCGACTGCCTTCGGCTCAGGTCATGATCCTGGAGTCCCGGGATCGAGTCCCGCATCGGGCTCCCTGCTCGGCGGGGAGTCTGCTTCTCCCTCTCCCACTTCCCGTTTGTGTTCCCTCTCTTGCTGTGTCTTTCTCTGTCAAATAAATAAATAAAATCTTTAAAAAAATGTATATATATATACACACATAATACATACATATTGTGGAGCTAACTTTAAAAAATGTACACACACACACACATACACACACACAATGGAATATTATTCAACCATAAAAAAGAACAAAATCTTACCATTTGTGACAACATGGATGGAACTTGAAGGCATTATGCTAAGTGAGATAAGTCAGACAGTGAAAGACAAATACTGTGTGATCTCACTTATATATGGAATCTAAAAAAAAAGAAAACTAAGTTTACAGATACAGTGAACAAAGAGGTGGGGGAGATGGGGTTGGGTGAAACAGGTGAAGGGAGTCTTGTATTTATCAAATACCTAAGTCACAGGGATGTCATGTACAGCATGGTGACTATAGTTGATATTACTGTATTGCATATTTGGAAGTTGCTGAGAGAGTAAATCTTAAAAGTTCTCATCACAAGAAAAATAATTCTGTAACTATGTGGGGCAATGGATATCAACTAGACTTATTTGGTGATCATTTCCTAATATATACAAATATTGAATCATTATGTTGTACACCTGAAACTAATATAATGTTGTATGTCAATTGTGCCTCAAAAAAAAAAGCATACATAGAAAAGATATCACCATACAGTTCAGTATAAAAGGAATAGCAATGTAGAACTATTTTTTAAACAGACAAACAAAAGATGTGTATGGTCATGCACATTTCCCCCCCCATTAGTGCAGAAGAGCTATATACTTTCTTTAACTGTTCTATTGCTTTTGGCCTTGAGTGTGGGCAGGACCTGTGGCTTGTTTCTAATCAACAGAATATGGCAAAACTGATGAGATGTATGTGATTATTTGTGATTACATGATTATGTGACTTAAGATTTTAACATCCACTTTGCTGGGGTCTCTTTCTCTCTGGCCTTGAGGAAGCAAGAATTCACTTGGGGAACCCCACATTATAAGGAACTGTGGGTAGCGTCTAGATACTAAGGGCAGCCTCTGGCCAATTGTCAGCAAGATAGTGAAGTCCTCAGTCCTCCAACTGCATGAAACAGACTTCTGCCAGTAACTGTCCCTAGTGGAGCCTTGAATGAGATGGCAGCCTGGCTGACATGTTGACTGCATTCTTCCAAGACCCTAAGCAGAGCACTCATTACCCATGCCTGGGCTCCTGACCCACAGAAACTGTGAGATAACAAATGTGTGCTGTTCGAAGCCACTAAGTTGGTGGTAATATTGTTATTTAGCAATAGGTAGCTAGTACAGTTATCTTTTAGAATTATATAATTTTAACTCTTATGTGCATGTCTTTGATCCATTTCAAGTTAATTTTTTATAGATCATCTTTTTCTCCTTTTTTTTTTTTTTTGCATATGACCATCCAATTATTCAAGCATCAATTGGTGAAAATATTATCCTTTTCCCATTGAATTGCTTTGGGATATTTGTCAAAAGATGATTGATTGTATAATGTAAATCTATTTCTGGACTTTCTGTGCAGTCGCTTTATATGTCTTTATGCCAACATGCACTGTCTTAATTACTGTAGCTTTATAATAAATCTTGAAATCACATAATACAAGTCCTCCAACTTTGTTGTTTTTTTTTTCCAAAGATTTTTGGCCATTCTAGTGCTTTGCATTTTCATATACATTTTAGAATGCAGATACATCGTGATGCAAAAACACCCTGCTTTTTTGCCCTGCTGCCCCAGGCCTCTAACCTTTAGCTTCCTCACCCATGAGTCACCTGTCCCCTGTGTTTCACCATTTCTGGAAATACATATCAAGCTAAGAGGTTTCCTGGAAGCTCCTCTTACTAGACATGGGAGAGGCGCCATCACTCCTCATCGCATAGTGTGGCTCTTACCAAGGAAATCTTGCCACAAGCCCACTGCAGTGGGGTTCCAGGTGGAAAGCCACTGCACTGTTTTGTGTCTTCAGTGGGTTGTATTCTTGACCACCTGTGATGAACATCTTCATCTTGGTCTGTCTCATAACTTGTTTTGTGCCTGATATTGATTGCATTTTGGTGTCTCACTCAAAACTCCCAATTTAACATTTTGTTATATATTTAAATTTAGATAAATTAAACTACTCAAACAATTTCATCTAGCATTTTTAGTTGTTTTGTAGGGGGAGGGTTGTCCAGAGAATTGAATCTGTAATAAAGAAGTCTGCATTCATTTTCTACTGCATGATTGCTGCTATTCTTTTCCCGCTCCCATTATAGTGACAGATTAATTGTATGGAATGTACAGAGCGTTTCTCTGCAGTGCAATCACACCATAGAACACAGACAGAACTTACCTATTTGGAGGGGCAGAAGAAATAGAGCAGGATTTTGCCTTTTGAATATACTGGGAAGAAAAGAAGTGCTCCGAAGCCAGTAAAAGCTGAAATTTTCCAAGTCTTTTTTAACACTGAAATCAGCTCCTCTGAGCACTGGGCCCACCAGCCAGCTGGGCGTGTTATGCAGCAGCATTTAAATGGGAGATGAACAGTCCTAACCACATGCTGGTTCAGAGGCAGTTTCCTGCAAAATAACATGATAAATCCAGGTGAATACTTGTTAAACACACAGTTACACACCCACAGAGCTGGACTGAAAGCACGTAAGCAGACAAGAAGCATGGTGGGCATAGTTTCTCAGGATTAATAATATGGCTATAAAAGAACACACATACTCATGGTAAAAAGTTTGCAGCACCCAAGTGTAAAGTGAAAAATAAAAGTCTTCCTCTTCATTTAACCCCTATGTTCTATTCCTCAGAAGATACCAATTTATCCATCCTTTGTGTATCCTTCCAGAGACACTCTGTATATATTTAAGCATATACATATATTCTTTTTCTTAAAGGACGTTTCTACTAGGCAAAAAGGATCCTCCTGTTTACCTTTTCACAATATATCCTGAACATCTTTTCATTTATTTTTTATCTTTTTAAAGATTCATTTTATTTTATTATTATTATTTTTTAAAGATTTTATTTATTTATTTGAGACAGAGAGAATGAGAGACAAAGAGCATGAGAGGGAGGAGGGTCAGAGGGAGAAGCAGACTTCCTGCCGAGCAGGGAGCCCGATGCGGGACTCGATCCTGGGACTCCAGGATCATGACCTGAGCCGAAGGCAGTCGCTTAACCAACTGAGCCACCCAGGCGCCCAAGATTTATTTTATTTTAGAGAGCAAGAGTGAGAGCGAGTGTGAGAGCGCATGCATGCACGTGTGCATGAATGGGGGGAGAGGTAGAGGTAGAGGGACAGAGAGAATCTCAAGCAGACTCCCTGCTGAGTGTGGAGCCTGACGTGGGGCTCAATCTCACGACCCATGAGATCATGACCTGAGCTGAAACCAAGAGCAGGACACTCAACAGACTGAGCCACCCAGGCGCCCCAACATCTTTCCTTTTAGTACATATTGTTCTATCTATTCATTATCATTGTATGGATGCACCGTAATTTATTTAACCACTTTCCTAAATTGCCTTTTTCATACAGCAATGTGTTTTCAAGATTTTCCTGTATCTCCCATATGGATCTCCCTCATTTTCCCCCTGTTGCATGGTATTCTGCTGTAGGAATATGCCACAGTGTATTTCTCCACTGAGAGGTTGTTCCCAATTTTCTTCTATCACAAAAAATAACATTTCTAGTACATGTCCTCTTGTGAGAGTTTCTTTAAGGTAGCAGTCCCCATATTTCCAAAGAATCACTCTGGCTGTTGGGTTGTGAATCGACTGGGGTCAGCAAACAAGAACAAAAGCAGGGAAATCAGTTGAGAGGCCACTTCAACAGCCCAGGGAAGTGGCAAGAATGGTGGTGACAAGTGGTTGGAATGGGATACATTTGGGTGGTAGAGGTAACATGATTTGCTGCTGCGTAGGTGTAGCATGTGAGAGGAAAAGAAAAGTCAAAGAGATCCCAAAGTTTGGGGTCTAAATAATTAAGGGATAGAAGGTACCATTCACTAAAATACAGGACACTGGGGGAATGAGCAGCTTTAGGGAGATCAATCATCACAAATTCTGTTTTGGGAAAATCAAGGTTCAATGCCCATCAGATTTTCCAGTGGAGATGTCAAGAAATTGGAGTTCAGGGAAAACCTCAGGGCTGGGGATCCTGATTTGGGAGTCACAGGCGTAAGGATGGTATTTAAAACTATGAGACCTGTGAGAGAGTGAGTGCAGAGTGAGAAGAGGTCCATGGACTCTTAGAGCAATCCAACATTTAGAAATTGGAAAGAGGAAAAAGATCCAGGAAAGGACACTGAGAAGGAATAGCCATAAAGACATGAGGAAACCAGGGAGTGAGGATGCTAAGATCAAGATATTGGGACATTCTTGTATGCAGATGAGAGATCCCAAGCAGAGAGGGGAATGCGGGAGAGAGAGGAGGTAACTGCACGATTGATTACCTTGAGTAGGAGAGAGGAGAAGGGGGCCCAGCTCCCAAGTTGCAGGGCTGGCTTGAGTTAGAACAGAGTCTGTCCTTCACAGCAGTGAGAAAGCAGAGAATGTAGGCATAAGGCAGGAGAGTGGTTAGATGTGGTGCTGGGAGTGTGTAAAAGACCTTTACTAATTTTTCTCTACTATGTCCTTGGCACAATAAGAAATGTCAGCTGAGACTGAGGGGCTGGGTGATTGAAGGCAGTCACACCAGGGGTGAGTGAGAAGTTTTGCCTATGATGGCAGACAGCTGGTCAATGTTGTGTCATAGAGGATAAGTGAATTAACAAGTAAAGACCATCATGCCTACTGGTAAGGCAGGCTGGTGAGCAGTCATAGGAAACCCAAGACACTGAAGGCCAGCTGAACAGGGGGAGCCTTTCCTCAGCAAATCAGTTACCTTTTGTGACACTGCAGTCATTCCACAAACACTGGCTGAGAGCCACCGTTAGGCTAGGACGTCAAGACGTGATGGTGGATGAGATCCCTCCTGGAACACATAACCTATGGAGGTACATTTTCCTGTAAGAATAAATCTCAATTTTATAACTGAAGTAATTGGGGGAAAAGGGATATTCCCAAGGTATCTGCTGAGAGTAGGTGGAGAGAAGGAAGGTTCCGAGAACTGATGGATAATTTGCAGGGGGATGGGAGGCACGCATTTTATAACTTGGAACATTTCTCCTTAAGCTCAACTATCCCTTTGACCTAAGTTACACAGAGTTAGTTACTGCCCACTGGGCTACCAACTGACAGTGTGGTCTTCAACAAGTCCTTTAATTTATGGGCAAAGTACATTCTAGATGAGGTGCTCTCTGAGACCCCAACCCCCGGTGCTACAGTTCTGCCAAGGAACCTATTTTTCCATTATGAGCAGTAACTGGAGAAGTTGTTTTGCCAAATTGCTTAAAAGAAAATTCATGCCCAATATTAACTGTTTTTGCAGACCTCTTAAGTTATCCTGTCCTTTTCTCCTTTTATGGTTCCAGGTAAATCCAAGGTCATCATTAAATGAACCAAAATTGTAAAAGACATGCTAAAACTTAGTGTGCTTTGCCTAACTCCGCTATTTAGCAGGCAATAATCAAGCCATGAATTCCAGGAGGATTTCATTCCATCATATTCTGCAATTATTGTTTTGGTTCCTTTCTTTCATTATTCCAAACAGACCCACGCTGAGCTCACACACTTTCAAAATGACCATTTGTTTCCCCATAATGCAAAAAGTTGTATGGCGTTTTCTATTCAGAGCTCTTATTGTTTTCCCACAGCACATTTATGTCTTAAAGTTCTATTACCTAATGCCTGTTTGCATGTTATGATTTCTGCTTGCTACTTTCAAATGTCCTAACTTAATGGATTTTAAGTAAATATAGTTTTTAGCCAATTAAGCTTTTCCCCACTTTTTTTTTCATCTTTACACAGATTGATTATTTCTTTATTCCATTGAAAGCAAAACAGTACTAGGCAATGATTAATTCTAGGCAACCACATCAAAGGTGCCATTTAACCATTTCCCATGAAGGGCTAATTAATAAGTACTTGGTAGGGCAATAACAATCTTTTTGTTTTACTGTTCTGAACTTACAAGTGTTTCTATTCTCTCATGTATCCTTGTGTGATTTAATTATATTTATCGCACAGTGCTAAAGATTAAGTGATTCTAAGTTCTTTCTGCTATTGGAGGCAGTTGTTGTGTGATTGCACAAAACATTCTATATTTTGTAAGCTGTGCTTTGCAAGTGTTTTTCTTTGTGCATGGAGATCCGTTTATCCTTAAAGTTTACTATGAGTTTTTCATTATCATTGTATCAGTTAGTATCCTGTGTTGCAAATAACTCAAAGTAGCTTAGACAATAAAGAGAAATATTGGCTTGTATAACAGAAAAGTCCAGGGGCGCCTGGGTGGCTCAGTTGGTTAAGCGACTGCCTTCGGCTCAGGTCATGATCCTGGAGTCCCTGGATCGAGTCCCTGGATCGAGTCCCGCATCAGGCTCTCTGCTCGGCAGGGAGCCTGCTTTTGCCTCTGACCCTCCCCCCTCTCATGTGTCTCTCTCTCATTCTCTCTGTCTCAAATAAAAATTAAAAAAAAAAAATCTAAAAAAAACAGAAAAGTCCAGAGGTGGTTTGGTTCAGGTGAGGTTTGATCCAGCAAACAACGTTATGGAGGATAAAAGGATTATAAAGAGTGTCAAAGCAGGGGCACCTGGGTGGCTCAATCATTAAGCATCTGCCTTTGGCTCAGGTCATGATCCCAGGGTCCTGGGATTGAGCCCCATATCGGGCTTCCCGCTTCGCGGGAAGCCTGCTTCTCCCTCTCCCACTACCCCTGCTTGTGTTCTCTCTCTCACTGTCTCTCTCTCTGTCAGATAAATAAATAAAAATTAAAAAAAAAAAGAGTGTCAGAGCATTCAGTAATAAAAATATTAAGTTAGTTTTTGAGATTTTGTGATTTTTTTTTGTATTTGTCAGCTTTTTGAAATTTGTAATGCAAAATGCATTGAATTTTTTTTCTCATTCTAAATAATTTTTTTATCCTCTATAGTGGTTTCTCCAAATTGCATAAACTTCCAACTTCACAAAACCTGGATCTATCCCTGCTGAAGAGAGGGTGAGAAGGTTGCTCCCAGAAGAAAATATTTTATAAAAATGAGGGTGAAAGGACATCTAGTGACACAAACAAGACATGACCACCAGGTTTTAAACTTGTTTTGAACTTTCTTAGCTTTCAATTCTGCCTGTATGAGTCTGATGAATGGTTTTGTTGGTAATGAAGCTATTTAAGGCAGGCACTATGTGTTAAACTTTTCTGGTTGTGCCCTCAGTGATCAGCAAAGTAGTTTGTGTGTAAAAACATAGTAATTTACTAATGCCTCTTTACAAGAATGTGATTCCATACTTTCTTTTTATTTGACCATACACAAAAGTTTCATGGAGGAGTCCAAGTTCCACAGAGGAGTTCAGTCATAAACTCAAAGGACCCTATACAGAAATACTATTACAAAAACAGCAAAACATATTTATAGAACAAAACAATGAGCCAAGCCTTGCCCACTGACTCATTTATTTCAAATAATTATCTATTGGCTCGTATTATCTATTCCTTCATATTTGTTGAAACAGAACTTTAACTAAAGTAAAAAATCTTGCCTATTATAAGATTGTTATTACTTTAGGAATTACTAAATGTAACTCAGTGTTTTCTAGCATCCTTGAAGAACATGTGTTTATTTTAAAGGTTGACATAGAAAATGCATTTTCATAAAGAGTTAATGTGAAATTACTTGGGAGGAAAATATTTGAATTAGACTGCTCACCCTGGCCTTTCTGGGAAAGGTTGGGCTTCATGTTCAGTTTTGTCATTAACTGAAATTCATTCTCAGTGAGAAAGCTTGTGAGAATGAATTTGGTCAGGTTTGTCTAAAGATTATTGTCATTGGTCTGGAAAGGTGAAGATCTGTCTCTCATAGAATCTTTGGCTTCTTCCAGAACTTCTTCATTTGGCAATTATGGGTGACACTTTGGTACATTATTAAGTAACCATAGTTTGGGGCCTCTTGTGGTCTAATGGGAACAAATCGAAACAAACGAGCTTCTACCTTGTTCGTACTTTGCTGTTTGCCAAATTGCCTCTCTTAGCACAGTGTTTTTATTTGTAAAAACCATGGGTTGTTCCAGAATGATCTCCAAGGTCCAAGCTGCTGTGACAGTCTGTTATTCTAGGATCCTATTATAGGATATATATATATATTCTATAGTACTCTATAGAATATAGTATATAGATATTTTCAGACAAATGTTAAACACTTGATTAACACAAGTCCTGGAAATTCAGAGCTACTGCACTAGGCAGACCAGCAGACGGTGGGTGCTCAATTTCCAAAGGCGGTGGTGGGGGGGACTAAAAAATACTTTCTACTTTCACCAGTGGTTTGTACTGGGAGTTTTATTTGGGTAGACTAGAGCCAGCTAGCATCCCTGACCTCTCACCTAGTTAATTCTATAACCGTTCTTGTTTAATCCTGAAATACTGCATTTCATCCATCTATTTATTTATCTGCCCATCCATTCATCTAATTCATAATCACCCTAAGAAAATGAAAATTACTTGTAAATAAAAAACGGGTGCCTGGGTGGCTCATTCCGTTAAGTGACTGGCTCTTGGTTTCAGCTCAGGTCATGATCTCAGGGTTGTGAGATTAAGCCCCACATGGGGCTCCCCACTTATTGTGGAGTCTGCTTGAAATTCTCTGCCTCTCCCTCTCTCTCTGCCCTTCCCCCCACTTGCTCGCACAGTCTCTCTCTCAAATAAATAAATAAAATCTTTAAAAAAAAAACCATGGAGCGCCTGGGTGGCTCAGTCGTTAAGCATCTGCTTTCTGCTCAGGTTGTGATCCCAGGGTCCTGGGATTGAGCCCCGCATCGGGCTCCCTGCTCAGCAGGAAGCCTGCTTCTCCCTCTCCCACTTCCCCTGCTTGTGTTCCCTCTCTCGCTGTGTCTCTCTCTAATAAATACAATTTAAAAAATAAATAAAAAAATTTAAAAATTAAAAAATGTATCCAAATTCAATTAGCTCAAGAAAATCACCTCCAAACTTTTTCTGTAACTAAAGAAACACACATTAAAAAAATGGGATCATATTGTTCTGAAACATGCATTGTCATCTGTTGTGAACATCTTTCCATCTGAATAAATATACAACCATACCATCATTTAATTTTTATTTAAAAATTATACATTATTTATTATAAAAGTAACAATTTCCTAGTGTAAAATCTTCAGAAAATTCAGGAATGTATTAAAATTGAAAGACCTATTTTCCCATACCAAAACAACACTTTCAATAGCTGCGTAGTATTTTATTATATAGAAAATACCATAATTTAACCAGTCCCTTGTGAACAGTTAGCTCTTAAGCTGCTTCCTTTTTGCTTTTATTATAAATAATACTGTATTGAAATATGTTGCATGTAGACATTTGTACATTCCTCTGATTATTTCCTCATTTTGATGATATTTTAATATCCTTATGGTTATAAGGATAATGAATGTTTACCAAGTTTGGAAATAATAAAAGTATTTTTATCTAAGGTAGTTAAGACAAGTAGATGGTTAACTGAAAAAGTTAGTAAAGCAAGATTTCATTAAAAAAAAAAGAGGAATTTTATGAAAGACAAAGATGACTCTAAAGCTATTTAAATCATTCCAGAGCACAGAAAGAGAAATAAAGCATCTAAATTATTATTATTATTTTTAGATTTTATTTATTTATTTGAGATAGAGCAAGAGTTGAAGGAGGGGAAGAAGCAGTCTCCCCGCTGAGCAGGGAGCCCAATGTGGGGCTCGGGGTTCGATCCCAGGACCCTGAGATCATGACATGAGTTGAAGGCAGACACTTAACCTACTGAGCCACCCAGGGCCCTAAGCATCCAAATTATTTTATATGAAGCCAACATAACACTGATAATATGCAATAATGATTAAATAATGATTACAAAAGAAGACCATAGAGTAATCTCACTTACAAATATCAATTCAACAATCCAATATAAATATTAACAATCAAACTTCAGTAACATATTAAAAGAATACTAACATTAACAATTAAGAATTCCAGGAATGCAAGGGCTATTCAATATTAAGAAATCTATTATTATGATAGGAGAAAATTAGTATTATCTTTCCAATAGGTACTAGGTAGGCATTTGATAAAATTCAATATCTATTCCTGGTAAGATGTAGTAAACTTAGCAATAGTTGGATACTTTCTTAACATGATTAAATAGATCTATCTCAAAGCCAGCATTGAGTTTAATGGAGAAATAATATGTTCCCATTAAAGTCAGAAATGAGGCAAGGATGTCTAGTAACACTACAATTATTTAACATCATTCTGCAGGTATTAGTTAATTCAATTAGATAAAAGAGAAGAATTAGAGGTATATTTAAAAAAAGAAGAGGATAGCATAACCACTACTTGCAAATGAGGTAATGTTATTCTTTGAAAGTTTAAGAGAGTCACCTGAAAAATGATGTCAAACAATATGGGAAGTAATTTGGCATGGTTAAAAAAAATACACACACACACACACAGAATAAGCAGCCTTTTTAATATAAAATTATTGATTATTGATGATAAAAATAATCAATTAGAAGGTGTAATGGAAGACTACATTGTAACTGAAAAAATAAAATATGGAAGTTCTAATGAAAGAAAAGCTTAAGGTAAACAGCTACGTGAAAAGATGTCTGACACTACTAATCATCAGGGAAATGCAAATTAAAACCGTAATGAGATATCACTTCATACTTGTTAGAATGGCTGGTATCAAAAAGATAATAACAAATGTTGGCAAGGATGTGGAGAAAAGGGAACCTTCGTGCACTGTTGGTGGGAATGTAAATTGGCACAGCCACTGTGGAAAATAATAGGGAACTTCCTCAAAAAATTAAAAATAGAAATACCATATGATCCAGCAATTCCACTAACTGGAAAACATCAACTTGAAAAGCTATATGGACCCCTGTGTTCATTGTAGCATCATGTTCGGCAATAGAAGTTTGGATAAATGGACTACAGTATATTCATACAATGGAAAAATATCATGCAGCTATTTAAAAAAGAAATACAGTGACTTGAACTGTTCTCCAAGATACAGTATGGCAAGCTGCAGAACCATTTGTGTGAAAAAAGGACAGAAATGAATGTATTTATTTTTACTTGTTTATGCATAAACTTTTTCTGAAAAGATACCCAAGTATCTTAGCTTGGTCTGTCATAAAAAAATACCATAGACTGGGTGGCATAAATAACAGCTTCTTCCAGATGGTTCCAGTGACCCTTACCCTGCAACCCTCCTCTTAGCATTCCAGCCCCATAAGGAACACAGTTTAGAAGTAGGACTAAGAAAATCTCTCTTTTTCCTTCCTCACGCTTGCTCCTCACTTTTTGACTACTTTGGTCAGTATCACTGTGACAGGCAGCTGCTTCCAGGGTGTCCCTTGTTCTTCAGCTCACTCACAGACTTGTAAATACAGACGCAGAAACAGAACACACACACACGCACACGCACACGCACACACACACGCACACACCTTGCACCTTTCTCCTGAAGTTGGAGAAATCCATCTTCTGCTATGCTCACCATTTCTTTTCTTTTTTAAATATCTTTTTTAAAAAATGATTTATTGATTTATTTATTTATTCGGGGGGAGGGACAGAAGGAGACAGTAAGAGAATCTCAGACTGCGCCCTGAGCGCCAGCCCACACAGAGCTGGATCTCACCACCTTGAGATCATGACCTGAGCCAAAATGAAGAGTCCCATGCTTAACTGACTGAGCCACCCAGGCGCACCTATATTTCTAACACAGATATATTATAACACTCAAGTTTCTTAGCCAAAACTTGTATTCATTTCATGCTCTTAAAAGAGACCTACAACAGTTATTCCAAATCTTTTGCACATTCTGCAAGTCCCGTTTGTTTGCTTATCTTTTACGGTAAGAGGGAAAACATTTCACTCACTTGAATCTTTGTTAACATATTGCATCGTTTATGAACCAATCCTTTTAAAGCTGTTCCCGCTAAAGCCCTCAGTGGCTGTGCCAGTGAAGTGCACCAGAGAAAGACTGTGCTTTCTAGGATGAGAGAAACTTGCATCTTTCCCCAAAGAGTAGGGAGGGAGGAGGAAGATGGAAGGAGGGAGGAAAGAGAGGAGCCCAAACGGCCAGGCCATCATCCTCAGTCACTCAGGCTTGTAAGCTCTGGCACTCCTCACCTCCTCAATGTATGTGCCCTCCCCAGGCAGCCAGTTGCCAAAGCCGGCCGTTCTTCCTTCTCTGCCACTTGAATGGGAATCCCCTTCATTCAGTTTCTACTATCACCTCTTTAATTTGAATCTTGCACACTGGGCTCCAAGTGTATCACCCTCCCAATTGACTTTCCTAGCACCACCTTCTCCATCTTCCTCCTCCCTCTGTCACACCCCCATTATCAGACCAATTTTCACAAAACATACCTTGTTCGCCACATGGGACAAAGCCTTCAGTGGCGCCTCACTGCCCGTTAACTAAAGCTCAATACTTGCAGCCTAGAATTCAAGGCTCCAAGCACTGTGGCCCTAATTTACTTATCCTTCTTGGTCTATCTTCATAGCATTAGCTTTTATTAAGCACTTACCATGGGTTAGGTACACTGTTAAAAGTTTCTAAGTGTTATTCATCTGGAATCCCTCTCCAGGAAGCCGTGTGTCCCCTATTTCCTGAGGTACTATTGGGCTGTTTCTGATGCGAATGGAACAGGTGACATAGGCCAGCCAATCAGAGGATTCCCTGCCCTGCCACAGGCCAGCCAATCAGAGTTCCCTGCCCTGTCACAGGCCAGCCAATCAGAGTTCCCTGCTCTGTCACAGGCCAGCCAATCAGAGTTCCCTGCCCTGCAACAGGCCAGCCAATCAGAGTTCCCTGCCCTGCCACAGGCCAGCCAATCAGAGTTCCCTGCCCTGCCACAGGCCAGCCAATCAGAGTTCCCTGCCCTGTCACAGGCCAGCCAATTAGAGTTCCCTGCCCTGCAACAGGCCAGCCAATCAGAGACTTTCCTATCCTGGCCACAGGCCAGTGGATCTGTGCCCCCTAGTTTCTCCCACCTCCACTCTTGGCTTTGAAAAATTGACTTGCAGGTGTGGGAGGGAGTGTTTTTCTCTCATCTGGGATTGAGATCTACACAAAGGAGCAGAGAAGAGCAGAGAGAAGAGATGGAGAATGAGAGAAAGGGAAACCCGAGACATTGTTCCTCTGGATCCCATCACACATGCAGCTAGCTCTACCCCTGGACTTCTCCCACAGTGAGTCAAAAAAGTCCCTTTCTTACTTTAGTTTGAGTGTGGTCTGCTGCTATTTGCAACTGAAAAGGTGGCTGGAGCACTTGAGGCTCATTTGACCCCACCAACGAATTCAACCCTTTTGACCGGGTAGCCATGCCAGAGAGATGTGAGTTGGGCAGGGTGTCGAGGTTTTTAAGTGATGAAGGTGGAATTTACGACCAGGTTGTCAATTGCAGAGCGTGAGCTCTTAACGGCGCCTTCCAAGGCCGTTCCGGTAAATGTCCCCATTATTTTCTGTGTGCCAGGCATGAGGCGGAGCGCAAACCACGCCTGCCCTCATCCGTCAGCTGCACTGCTTCACACTGTGGCCTCACGCATGCCTGGATTTTTACGTCTGGGTTTTTCATCAGGCTATTTTCTCCACTCAAACACGCTTTCTACCTTGCCTCTGCCTGGCGATATTTACTTTTATCCTTCAAATCTTGAATCAAATATTAAATTCTGCAAGTCTTCAAGGTTACCTCACCCAGGAGCAATTACTTCCTTCTTTGAGTTTTAAGGACTTGACTTGAACACCCGGCCAGATGGGTGTCTTTGAGGGCTAATGGCATACTTACTTACTTGTAGGCTTTCTTAGGGAGGTTGGGGAAAGTGGTGGTTTGAAGTCACCAGATTTCCACTCCAGTCATTTTAAGGGTAACTGTGCACAATTCTGCACTTTTTGTAACAAACGGTGCCAGTGTCATGGTTATGAGCAATAGTTTTGGAGTAAGAAAGAGCTGGGTTGGAATCTGGCTCTGCAACCCAAGGGTGGGCAACCTTAAACAGATTGCTTATTTTCTTGGAGAATTGCAACAGGCTCCACGCTTAACATGGAGTCTGCTTGTCCCTCTCTCTCTGCTTCTACCTGCCCCTGCTCATGCTCACACAGGTTCTCTCTCTCTCAAATAAATAAATAAAATCGTTTTTAAAAAATGTGAGGTGATTTGAAGTTCATTTAAAAATGCATTTATAAATTTGTATAGATATAGCAATTATCATGAAGGTGGTCACCAATGGTTAGATGCTAAAGCTGGGGAGACGCTGATCTCATTTAATACTCATGACCAGGTAGGCACTATTATTTCCTTCAAGAGAAAACTTAGCGCTGTTAAAAGAAAACTTACAGAGGTTAGATAACTTGCCCTAGATCAGATAGGTGGTAAGTGGTGGTTCTGACTCCACCTTTTTAAACTGGAGAAAGGAGCTGGAACTTCATTCAGTTGTCAACAAGGATGAGTCATCAAGGAACAGCTGAGCTGCGTCCTGAAGAATTAAGAGATTTAGCCAGTAGATGAGGTGGGGAGGGATTTCGAGGCTAAAGTAGGAGCATGGGAAAAGGTATGGCAGTGTGAATGAGCACCCTGTGTTGTGGGATCTGATGGAGGCCTGCAATTCTGCAGCAAAGGGGTTGTGTAGGAACATGATTAGAGGTGATGCCTGAGAGGTAAGAGTATGCCAGTCCTGGGGGGCCTTGGAGGCCATGCTGAGGAGATAAAACTTCATTTGGAAAGCCAGGGAGTCATAGAAGGATTTTACTGATGGTGGGACCTATTTACCTGGGGATTTTAGAGCTTAATCTGGTAATCTGAGGCATGACCAGATGAAGTTGTCCAGTAGAGAGTTGGGATAAGGGTCTAGAGCTCATTAAGAGAGGAGTAGGCTGGAGCAGCCCGTAGGTGGGTGATGAGAACTGAAACCATTTACCTTTATATGGTTGACTGTCCACATTGACATAATTTTACTAGTTGACTGTTTTTATTAACATGCCTTTACTATTCCAGAAAACCCTTGCCAAGGAAAAGTTATAAATACCTTAGTGTTCATTTTAGGAATTTCTCAAATGCATTTAAATGAACATCAAACTCTTCAACATTTCAATGAAAAACATGAGAGGACTGTTTACTTCCCAGGACTCTTAACACCTTGCCTCAAAATCCTTACCTTTCTGTGTTCTCCAATCCTGAACCCATATGTTAAGATCCTTTTCCAACCCCAGTCAATCCCATAGAAAGACCTGCCTGAAACCAGACTCCAGGACCTCACCTGCCCTTGCCTTTTCCCCTCTGAGCGCTACCGGGACTCTGGCAAGTCAGTGCTCTCTCTTGTTGCGTCTCTGCTTGACTTTATCAAGTAGTTTTGGTGGTATTTTTTGGGTTCCAATACTGATGAATCTGCTCAATCAAGAGAGAATATAGGGCAAGAAGAGAAGTCCAAGGATAAGAAATGCCAGGGACATCATCATTCAAGGGTGGTGGAGGAGCCAAGGTATTTTTTCTGACAGAGGACCCAATGTTAGCATAAATTCCATCTAGAGTCATGATTTCTCAAATCCACAAACAGCCTTCTGTTATTGCTGTACCCCCCTGCCCCAGCCATGGATGAGAAAGGAAGAGCCAGAGACCCAATAAAATAGACAATCTTGACAATGAGCGACTCAGGTCATCTTTTCCTAAAAATTGCCAACTGCTGATTACAGCTGAAATGGAAACACATGTTTGCTTTCTGCTTTATTTTATTTTTTAAAAAGATTTTATTTATTTATTTGAGAGAGAGTATGAGAGCACAAGCAGGGGGAGGGGCAGAGGGAGAGGGAGAAGCCGAAGCAGACTTGCCACCGAGCAGATGCTCAACAATATCTCATGTTGAATTCTTTCTTTTTAAAAGATTATTTATTTATTTATTTGAGAGAGAGAGAGAGAGCACAAGCAGGGGGAGAGGCAGAGGGAGAGGGAGAAGCAGGCTCCCCGCTGAGCAGGGAGCCCGATGTGGGGCTCGATCCTAGGACCCTGGGATCATGACCTGAGCTGAAGGCAGACGCTCAACGACTGAGCCACCCAGGCGCCCATGATTTGTTTTTAACAGCTATTTGACAAATTCATCTTCGGGAGCTGAGTAAAAGGGGAGATTTCTAAACCTAGAGCACAGTTTGGCCAGTGCCTGTAGTCTCTTTCCTGGCCATGTTTTAGAGAAAGGGATTTGAGCTGCAGGCCTGCGTCCTGTTCTCGTTCTCACGAAGCGGCCTTGATTGAGGCCTCCGAGCCACAGGTGCCACGCCTCAGGCCTTCCGTGGCCTGCTGGCCATCAGGACAGAGCCCGCCTCAGTCTGCCACAAATGTGCTTGGACTGAGCCTTCCTTGGAGGGGTCACAGCCCTTCGGGACTCAACCTGGGCTTTCAAAGTGCAGAGAAACCCTCAGGCTGCCCCGGCAGCTGCAGTTCTCCTTGCTGATTCTCTGCCCTTCGTCCTGCCCTGTTTCAGCCATCATGGAGCCCAGTCTGATTTGGAGGGTAGATTTCTGTAAAGAAGGTGGAAAGTCATTTTTCTGTAATTGGTGAAGTTGTGAAAAAGCCACTCTCATGGTTTTTCCATTGAGTATTGGAACATTTCAAAAATAATAAAGGTATTTTCCTAATTAAAAAAAAAGAAAACCCTGGGCAGTAGAGCTTTGACCGAGGAAGAAGAGGTAGTTTTCGCTGGGAAGCTTCATCTGGGTGGGACCCAGAGTGAGGTGGGGGTGGGAGTGGAAGTGGCACTTGGAGACCAATCCCAACCTGGAGCCCCTGGGGACAGAGGTGATGGGGTCCCTGGAGTTGGAGGGAAGTGTGGTCAGGGAAATGCGAGGGTGCCAAGACAAAGCTTTCCTCCAGAATTTCCCCTCAGGCAGGCTCTGCTGAGGAAGGACTTCAGTTCAGTAGCATGTGGCAGTCTGTCTAGGGCATGGGGAGGACAAAGTGGGACAGAGCCTGTGAGAACTGGCTTGCAAACCTCCTCTGGCAGGAACTGTGTGGGCTGCTACCTGTCCCCCCACCCCACCCCCACACACCAAATCCCGTTCCTGCTCTGTTGGTGATTTCTTAGCCATGGGCAGAAAACCCATTTCCATACATTTATTACTAACCTTATAATCTGATGCATACTTAGCCTTTTATAAGTAAGGCTCTTGGTCACTTTTTTTTCTTTGTTTTTGAGAAAGATGGTATGTGCGCATGTGCGCATGAGTTTGGGGGTTGAGAGACGGGGGAGAGGGAGAGAGAGAATCTTAAGCAGCCTCCACACCCAGTGAGGAGTTGACAGGAGACTTGAGATGATGACCTGAGCCAAAATCAAGATTCAGATGCTTAACCGACTGAGCCACCGGGGCACCACTGTGGGTCACCCTTTGCCCATCAATTAACTTAATCACCATTTGCTCTTTGATTTCTCTCCAATTTGTGGATACCTCTTAGGGACCTAGATGTTGCTCCAAGGAAACTTTGAGCAGAAAGTCCAGGCTGAGATGAGGGTTGGGACCTGGAAGCCGTGAGGCCACAGGGCATCAGAATATTTACTCCCATGTGGGGGATTCCAAGTCACCCAATTGAAACTAATCCATCTAGATTTAGAAGGATGCACAAATGTTGTTTTTCTTGGGTCCCTGCCTTTCTCCCCTCTCTATTCCCCCGTCCCATTTCCACTTACTCGAAGAAATACATCTGCCCCGTATTTGTGTTAGAATTATCTCACTGGATTTCTAAGAGGGCAAGTGTTTTGTTAGTGGACTCCTTTTTAGGAAATCCCAAGACTTGCCTAAGCTGTGGGTAGGATTTGAGCTAGGCCCTTTGTCCTCTTCCATTCATGTGTGGAGAAACTGGTGCTCTTAGGAAATTGCTTAAATTTTGTTTCAATATTCCCCCATTTGGATTATATTTACTCATTCATTCCACACATACTTACTGAGCATCTACCATATGTCTAAGTCCCTGCTCTCATGGAGTTTATACTTTATGGCAGTGATATCAAATTATATGTATACATCTCAGGTTGAAGAAAAATACAGCAGGGTAGCCTAGTAAGGGGCTAGAGAGTGATGAGGACTGATGTTGTAGGAGGAGCAGAGAAATCTTCCCAGAAGAAGCAACATTTGAATAGTGACCTGACTGAAGTAAGGAAATGAGCCCTGTGGCTTCTTGGAGACAGAAGTCTTAAGTAGAGGAAACTGAACTCATAGAAACAGAGAGTAGATCGGTGGTTTCCAGGGGTGAGGGTGGGGTTGGGAGAAATGGGTGAAGGTGGTCAAAGGGTATAGATTTCCAGTGATAAGACAAATTGTACACCTTAAACTGACACAATGTTATATGTCAATTTTATCTACATAAAGGTCCAGGAAAAGTTCCAGACTGTTGGTGGGGATGATTTGTTTGTTTTTATTGTTGTGGCTATTTTATTGGGGGGGGGCATATTTTTAAGTTGAAAAATAAATAGAAAGTCGAAGTGGAAAAAAGTTTCAAGTAGAGGGGATAGCAAGTGTAAAAGTTCGGGGACTGGGATGTGGGTTAGGACGAGCAAGGAGGCTGGAGTAGAGTAGTGGTTGAGAAAAAGGTGGGAGATGAGTCAGAGGAACAGACAGGGCCATGTCAGGACTTTGGGTTTTATTCTAACAGTGACAGAAAGCTGCCAAGCAAGGGAATGTCTTACCCGGAATTATATTTTAAGGAGCTGTGTGGGGCAAGGGAGGAAGCATAGAGACCAGTTAGGAGGATGTTGTATAATCTGGGCTGGAGATGATAGTTTGGACAAGAAGGTTAGCAGCGGGGGTAGACAGAATCAGGCTCTGTCATAAAGGCGGAGCACCTGGAATTTTCTGATGGAAAAGGGTGTGGAGTATGAAAACAGGAGAAGGATAAAAGGAGACACCAGGGGTTTTGGCCTAAGCAACTGGTGCAAGAGGTGCCATTTGCTGAGATGGGAAATGGTGGAGTGGAGTGGGAATGAAGGTGATCATGGTAAGTCTGAGGTGGCTTTTAGACCTGTGGATGAGGTGGTGGCATTTACAAGTCTGGAGTACTGGGCTGAGGTCAGCTTGGACATGTGGATCTGGGAGTCATTAAAAGCCATAGGAGTAGATCATGGGTCAGTAAACCTTTACTGTAAAGGGTCGGATAGTACAATTTGAGGCTTTGTGGACCATACAGTCTGTCACAACTACTCAAGTCTGGCATTGCTGTATGAGGGCAGCCATAGACAATATATGAAGGAACGAGCATGACTGTATTCCAATAAAACTTTATTTGCTAGAGCAGGTAGCAGACCAGATTTCGCCCATGGACTGTAGTTGGACTGCGTTATGCTACTGAGGGAGAATGTAAAAAGAGAAGAGCTCAGAGCCCTGGGCCACTCCAACATTGAGAGAAAATGGGAAAAGGAGGAGGATCTAAGTGACAGAGAACAGCAAGCTGGAAAGTAAGAGAAAAATCATGGGACTGGGGAAGCACAGGCTTAAAACACAAGATGTTTTTAAGAAAGACAAACTGATATTGTGGTAACAGGAAACATTGTCAAACACTTTGAGATGGGAAAAAAATTTTTTTTTAAGATTTATTTAATTTGACAGAGAGAGACACAGCGAGAGCAGGAACACAAGCAGGGGGAGTGGGAGAGGGAGAAGCAGACTCCTTGCTGAGCAGGGAGCCCAATGCGGGGCTCGATCCCAGGACTCTGGGGTCATGACCTGAGCCAAAGGCAGATGCTTAACTGACTAAGCCACCCAGGCGCTCCATGATTATACCTTTTAAAATAATTTTTCTTGAACAGTGGGAATTAAATAAGGATTGAGAATTGACCATTGGCTTTGGCAACATGGAGATCATGGTGACTTTGATAAGAGGTATTTTAGAGTAGTAATAAAAGATTGATTGGAGCAGATTGTATAAAACTATAATAATAAAGACACATGGGCACAGGGAAAAAGAAATAGATCAATGGAACAGATTTAGAGAGCCCAGAACAAACCCACACAAAAATAGAAAGTTTATAGATGACGAGGTGGCAATGCAGAGAAAATGCAGAGTATTCAATAAATGGGGCTGGGACAATTTTTTATCTGCATGGAAAAACCCAAAATTGGATCACCATCTTAAACCAAACAATCTCTTCCAGTGGATTTAAGACCAAAATGAGAAAAGCCAAAAGCTAAAACTTTTAGAAGAAAATATAACAATATTTTTGTGACCTCATGGTAAAGCAGAATTTTTTAAACAAATTACAAAATCACAAGTTCTAAAGGAAAATATTTATGAATTTGACTTCATTAAAATAAAAAATACCACTTCTGATCATTGAAAAACACCATAAATGGATTGAAAATACAATGTTTCATAACCTTTAACTGACAGAGGAGAGGTATCTAGAATATACCAGTAGGTGAGGGAAGTACTTTGGGAGGGCACTTTCCTCGGTTTTTCAAATTCTGTTCAAGCACAAGTTTCTTGCTGGTACTAATTCTGCCTGAGTCTCTACCCAGAGAGTTCCTTTGCTCTTTGGGAAACATACAAGCTTGAACACAGCCCTGCCAGAGCCTGTCACTTCTCAGGCTCATCAGAATCCCTTCTTTATGCTCTGCTCTTGGAGACCCTGTCCTGGCCCTCAAACCGTTGGCCTTCTCTGAGAAAGCGGTATTTGTCCTGGTCAAGAGGGGAGTCCAGAGGGCGCCTGGGTGGCTCAGTTGGTTGAGCGACTGCCTTGGGCTCGGGTCATGGTCCCCGAGTCCTGGGGATCGAGTCCCACATCGGGCTCCCGGCTTGGCGGGGAGCCTCCTTCTCCCTCTGGCCCTCTCCCCTCTCATGCTGTTTCTCTCTCTCTCTCTCTCTCAAATAAAATAAATAAATAAATAAAATCTTAAAAAAGCGGAGTCCAGAAACGTACATAGAAAACCAAATTCTGCAGGACCCCCTTCAGCACGCAAGTTGGAGAGCCACGCTTGGAAGGCGCGGCTTTTCAAAGATGCTAGGTTCTTGCAGCCCCCAAACCTAACCCGGGCCTCTCATTCCTGCCTCGGGCTGTCCCGAGGCACTGCGACGACCGAGAGAGAGAGAGAGAGAGAGAGAGAGAGAAGGAGAGGGAGGGAGAGGCAGAGAGGCGCGACCACGCGGACGCGGCGGCGGGCTCCCGGGACCACAGCGCAGCCGGGACGAGGCCGCGGCGGCGGGGAGAAGCGGGAGACTGCGCTGGCGGGGAGGAGAGATGGCGCCTCGGAGGGAGGAACCAGCCCGGCCCCGCGCGCGGCCCGCGCCCTGTGGCGCGCGGGGGACTCGGACTGCCGGGCTGGCCCCCCGGGGCGCGGCGGGCACGGCCGGGGCGGGGCGGGGCGGGGCGCGCTGTCCGCGGGCCCCCGGCTCTCGGCGAGCTCGGCGTGTCCAGCGTGGGAGCGCAGTGCACCGCGGCACCATGCGGTCCCACAATTTCGAGCTGATTTTTGACCGCGTGGGGCACTTCGGCAGGTAGGGAGTTGGGGGTGCGGAGGAGGAGGGGGGACTGGCGGAGGGGAGCGGGAGCCACGTGGAGGAGGCGCCGGTGGGGTCTGTTTCTTTCCGTTGCGGTGGGGTTCTCGCGCGGCGCTAGCCATCCGAAAACCTCTCCGCCTACTTTCGTGGGGAAGTCGGAAGACCCGCGTCCAGACTCCTGGCTCCGACCTGGCCGTGTCCTCTCGGACTCTGGCGCCGGGATCTCCCCTACAGCGAGCAGAGGGGCCCCGGGGCTGGCCTCGGGAGTGGTGGGTGCGGGCCCCCGCCGGCCTGCCTGCTGCGACAGGTGGGACTTGGGGCGCGCCCTCTGCGGGAGCCGGAGTCCCCAGGCCGGGCCGGAGACGCCGCCGGGTCACCCTAGTAGAGCAGTGCCTGTCCCTGGCGGCCCGTTTCTCTGGTCCGCCAAACCGGCTCCTCTTTCACTTTCCCGGACGACTGCTGTCCAGCTCGGCCCCGTAGGGTCTCCCTCTGTGCCTGGCAGGTATTGCCCAGGAACAACGGTTAGTCAGATTTTGTTGCCATTTATAGAAACCTCATATGTGCCTGGTACATTGTGTGGGGTGGTTCATTTGCATTCACATGCAGCGCTTCATTTGATGTCCTTACAGAGGAGGTGTTGGCAACCTGATTTTGGTGATTGGGAAACTGAGGCTGGTGGGGCCAGGGACCCACAGACACCCTGCACTGGGACCCCGATTGAGCCACTTGACACCCTCCTTCCATTTGTTAAATTGATTAAGACATTAAAAATATTTCATTCGTTCATTCGTGGAGAAACGCTCCACTGTCTGACCCAGAATGTTTTGGGAGAAGAGGCAGCTGGGTGAGGGGCTATACAGCATGACGATCCGAGTTTGGAGCTGAGTCTGAATCCTGGCCTGCCTCTTACTTTTAATATGATTCTGAGAATATTTGGGCCTCAGTTTCCTATCCACAGAATGGGAATCACAGTCATTGCTGCCTTACCTCCCTCCTGGGCTTATAGTGAAGAGATGATGCGGTGCTGCTCTCCAAGTTGGAAAGTTGCACAAATGTTGGTTATTATTTTGTGTTCACCCCCCAAAAAAGGGGTTGAGCGGCCGGAGGAGGGGCAAGAGACCCCAGTTCTCTCCTGCTTCCTCCTGAGACCTGTATTATTGAACACGGATCTGTGCCTGGCTCTGTCAGAAGCTCTTTGTACATGGTAGCTTCCTTCCTCACTATAGCTCCATGAGATTGGTGGCATCACCCATTTTACACATGAGAAAACCAGGGCCTGTGCCTGTCACAGATCTAGTAATAGCAGGGCAAGATTGGATGTCGCTGGATGTCCATCAGCTTCCACAGCCCACGCTCTCAACAGCGATGCTGTCTTGAGCATAGTTAGGTACCAACCCCGTGGCTCCACAAGGCTCTTTATATATTATCTCGTTTTGTCCTTCTTGAAGCAGGATAGCGTGGGGATTATAAGATCAGCTCTGGGGTTGGATGTCTGAATTCCAGTCCTGGCTCTACCACATACTAACTGTATGATCTTCAGCATTTTACTCACTACATCCTCATCTGTAAAATGGGGATAATAATAGTACTCCAAATATTTATTATAAGGACTCCACATGCAGCCTCTCATTATATCCTTATAGTAGCCCTAGAAGGTAAGAGGTACAAATACCATTCTTTCCCTCTGTATTTTAGGGATTAACTCAGGTCATTATATCAGCTGGTGTTTGGCTAACAAAGAGATCCCTCAGTTAGTTGGAAGTTTGTCCTTCTCCAGTAACTATTCAGGGTAGGTTCTGTCCCATGGGATCATCCAGGGACCCACATGGGTGAGGCAGCTCCGCCATCCACAGCATGGGGCTCGCTCCCTGTGCTTGAGGCATCTGCTCCCATTGTCCTCACTCACATTGGTCAAATGAAGCTCTCCATGGTGGGAGAAGAGGAGAATGGATTGGGGGAGACAACTCTTGGCCGGCTATAATAATGTGAGCGAAAGTCTTAACATTCAGGAAGTTCTCAATAAAGCCTGGTTATTGTTACCTGAGTCCTCATCCTGGTGGGAACAGCTGGCTTGTGAAAGCAGCACGTAGCAAGGGAAGGGTAGCAAGCTAATGCTTACAGGAGAAGGTGAAAACAGTGTGACCAGAGCACAGGACCCTCAGTTTTCGGTGATGTTTGCTCTAATTATGCTCTTTATTGTTTATAAATAGAAAGGGAGGTCATTGGGTTTTGTTATTTAGCCTTCTTTTAAGGAAACCTAGTGAAAATGTTAAGTAGAGAACCCTAATTCTCTTTCATTTCTCATTAGTCATTTCTAGGCTGAGGAAGCACTATCCTAATCACCTTTAAGAGAGGAAAGCAGGACACTTGGAATTAAAAAGGCATTCCCGGTCTTGTCCTGCAGCCATGCTGAAGTTCCATAAATTCATGGCTTATGGCCCGCGTGAGAGGGAACTGAGGAGACACACCCCAGTATCTGTGCTGGGATAATCTAAGACCCTGGATCCCTGAGTTGTCTTGGCTTAAGGGGAGGAATGATTTAAAATCTCAGAGTTGGAATGTGGAGCCTACAGCTGATTTACACCTATGGACATAGGTAGCTTTGTTTTGCTTTGTTTTGTTTTTCAACATAAAAAGCTGTTTTGGTTCTTCCTTTTTGACTTCACCTTAAGAACATCATAAGAGCTAGCACTTCTGTGTACTTACAGTGTGCCAGAGTGCTGTACATGTATGAACTCTTTTCATTCCCAGAACAACCCACTTTTCAGATAAGGAAACTGAGGCACAGAAAGTTTAAGGAGTAAGTTTAAGGAGTCTGTAAGTAACAGATACAAGATTCAAATCTTGGCAGTTTGGTTCTGGAGTCCATGCTCTTAATCACAGTGGGATGCCCCCTGTTATGCTTCTTTGTACAGAATGATACAGATCTAGGACTGAAAGTAATTTCTTCACCTGTCACCCAGATTACATGGGCCCATTTTCTAGGGGTTCTGGTCATCTTTGCTTTTCTTTGCTTCTGAGTTTTCTGCCTATTGTGTCTGTATGATTTTTTTTCCATTAGTGTGTCTCTCTAGCTGTGAATGCAGCGGTGTGTTGTATCTATAAGTATTATCCCGGAGGGGCCTTAGGTTGGGCCTGTGGATAACACCTGATGGACAATAGTCTTTGTAAGGGAGAGAGTGATATGTCACGATGCTAGCTGCCTAGGGAAGTAGGGTCTTGTTTTTTCAAGAAGTTATCCTTGCAACAGGGAAAGGGAAGTTTGAATTGAAAGGATACTTTGGACCTTTCTGGCACATGAAAAGCATATTTATGTGAACTAGCATGGATTGTTTGGAGACTGATAGGTGGTTTATTATTCCTGGGGGATGAAGTATGCAGGTGAGAGAAGAATATCCCCAAGAATGTTTTTGTATGGCATGCTAAGGAGTTCAGGTATTAGGAAGGTCGCTTTGCAGAATGGAAGTTGCATTGAAAGGGCAAGAGTTTGGGCAGAGCCCAGAGAAGACCTAGTAAGAGCCTAGGTGGGAGATAAGGAGGGTCCGGACTGAAGCAAGGGGGAGTGTGAACAGGGAGGACTGGACAGTTTTAACGGGTGGAATTGAAGGGACCTCCTGGTTATGAAGGAGAAGTGGGAAGGATCTGTCGGCCATATTTCTGGTTTGTGTAGATGATGGGGTCCGAAACTCAGAAACAGTTACACTCCAGGTGGGGCAGGCCTGGGGCTTGGATCAATTTGAGAGTGTACTGAGTTCCTCGTGGGAATTCCAGGTTGAGACATTTAATAGGCATTTGGATAAATGATGTATTGCTCAGCAAGACGCCTCCTTGTCAGTATGGATTGGGTGACTATTCAGGGCTGAAGGCAGATTTCTGATAGTTTTTCTTTGGGCAGGAGCACCTTTTCTGGAAAAACAGAGTTGGCTCACCTTTAGCCACAAGCACTCAAGCTTCAGGGCTTCTAGGCTCTTCTCTTGGCTGGCTATCCCCCAAAGACCCTGAGAATAGCATTTGCGTGTTCTCCCTCCCTTTCTGTTGCTAGGAAAAGGTCACTTGATTCTTGCTTACTTTTAGCTTTGTGTATTTCTTTTCTGAACTAGCTGCCAGATACAGAGTTGAATTTTGCAACTGTGGCCAGCTCCAGTGTGTGGTGTCCTGATAACCACAACCCATTCAGTTGACTCCATTTTACTTCTTTATCTACACAGGGTTCTATGAGAAGTGAGGAATGGGGGCCCCGTACCATCTTGGCAGTCATCCCTGAGGACGTGGGGGGCTTGCCAGCTTGATAACTTCACATCACCACTTCTGCAACTTTGCTTAGCCTTGCCAACTTGTGATAGTCTTCAAAGTGGGGTGTGTTCACCCCTGTGGTGGGCAAAGATCATCTTTTGGAGTACCATAAAAAACACCTATTTTACATATGAATGTGTGTATATAAGTAAATATAAATATGAGTTTTTATTTCAACATGCATAAGATTTTAACTCAGTATATAAATATTGCATATCCATATATGCTCATTTTATTTTATTTTATTTTATTTTATTTTATTTTTAAAGATTTTATTTATTTATTTGAGACAGAGAGAATGAGAGAGACAGAGAGCACATGAGAGGAGGGAGGGTCAGAGGGAGAAGCAGGCTCCCTGCCGAGCAGGGAGCCCGATGCGGGACTCGATCCCGGGACTCCAGGATCATGACCTGAGCCGAAGGCAGTCGCTTAACCAACTGAGCCACCCAGGCGCCCCATATATGCTCATTTTATACATCTGTGCACATACACACACATACACACATTCTTTTTTTTTTTTTTTTTTTTGCTGATGGAGAACCCAGTCAAAAAAATACTTTTTCAAAATTCTTTATACACTGGCCTCTTGAGCGCCTCTCTTTACCAGAGGCACTGAGTGTGCATTAACCTCAGCGCAGTTCATTTTAACCCTGAGGGATGCTGGGACATTCTATAGACGCCGCACTACACACCATGCTAGGTACCACAGGAGATACGAGAGTGACTGCAGTGCAGTTTCTACCTTTGTGGGACTTTCATTCAGCCTTTTGTGGGACTTTTGTTGTTGTTGTTGATTTGGTAGAGAAATAGAAAACGTTCACCTGGTGTTCTTTAAAAAACCAACATAAAGAACAGAAGGGTACTTCAGCTGTCTATCGCCACCACAGAAGAGAAAGGAAGCAATGGGAGAGAAAATGCAGGGCAAGCAAATAGGAAGGCTGGACCTGGGAGAAGCAGGCAGTGAAGGGTGAAGAGGGGCTGAACGGGGAGGTGTGGAGAGGAAACACCAAGGCAGGAACAGGTGAGGCCAGCAATTCTCACAATGTGCCCTGTGCCATCTTTGGGTCTGCAAGGCCCAAACTGCTGTCATAGTAACATAGAGACACTGGTGGCCGTCTTTACTCTCATTCCTCATGAATATACAATAGGGTTTTCCAGAGCCTAGCTGACATGTAACAATGTATCAGATCAAATGCAGACACTGATTGGAGAAACTAGCTGTCTTCTAGTCATCTAAGTTGTATGTGTGTGCACGCATGTTTTTAAGATTTTATTTTTAAGCAACTTCCACATGCAATGTGGGGCTTGAACTCACAACCCCAAGATCCAGAGTCACCTGCTCCACCGACCAAGCCAGCCAGGTGCCCCTATTAATCTAAGTTGTTGTTTTTTTAAATCTAAGTTTTAAATGTAAAACACCACAATTCTTCTTACTAATTTTGTTTCATTTTGTTTTGAAAACTATAGCTGTATGTTCTTTAATGTTAACACGCAGTGGGCTTATTAATATGTTTAAGTGGATGAATAAATATTTAAAATGTTCATTTTAATTTCTAATGCATACTGACAACTCACATAAAGACAAGGCCCTTGGGATCCTCAAGATTTCTACGACTGTAAAGGCTCCTGAGAACAAAAAGTGTGAGAACAAGTGAGCTAAAGGATGGTCAGAAGGGCCTTCCAGTGAGGGGGACGTCAGGACCAGGGGGGTGGGCTGCTTTGAAAAGTAGGCAGCGAGATGAAGATCACATGTGTCAACAGTGCGATTTGGCGTGGGTGTGCTCTGATGGGACCTATTTTCTACTTCTTGTCATGACGGTTTTATAGTAATGTTCTTCATTGTCTGCACAGATCCTTTTAAAATTGGATATTGAAACCATCTGCCCAAAGGGGGCTGTTCTGACTCTTTATTCCAGGGGTTTGAAATGAGTGGGGCAGTCCAAATGTTATGTATTCTACCCTGCCGTCCAGTGGGCACCGTTGTCCTTGTGAGGCAATTTTTATTTCAGAAAATAAGTCCATGTTAGTTTGAGTCTGTGAATTTGGAGACTCTACATTTTAAATTTTGAATACAATTATAGATTTTTGGATACTTTCAGATTTACAGAAAAGTTGCAAAGATAGTACAGAGAGTTCCTGTATGTCCCTCACGCAGTGATCCCCATTGGGAACACCTTACGTTACTGCGGCACATTTGCCAAACTAAGAAGCTGACATTAGTATATTACTATTATGTAAACTCCAGACTCTGTATAGGTTTCACCAGGTTTTCCACTAATGCTCTCTTCATGTTCCAGGATCTAACCCAGGGTACCGCACTGCTTTTAGTTGGTATATTATCCCACTGTCCTCTACTCTGTGGTAGTTTCTCAGTCTTTCCTGTTTTTTTGTTGTTGTTTGTTTGTTTGTTTGTTTTTATGACCTTGACCATCATTAGGCATTTTGGCCTGGCAACCTGTAGAATGTCCTACAGTCTGGGATTATCTGTTGTTTTTCTCATGGTTAGACTGGGGTTATGGCTTTTAGAAGGTGCCACAGGGGTAAGTGCTTGTTCATCACATCCTATGAGGAGGTACATGACATCCACATAACATCACTGGGGATGTTAAACTTTCAACATTTGGTGAAGATAGCATGTGTCTGATTTCTCCCACTGTAAAGTTACTATTTTTTCCTTTTTCCTCCTATATTCTTTGGGAAGGAGTCACTGTGTCTCAGCCTGCCCTCCAGGAGTAGAGAGTGGGAGTTAAGCTCCCATCTCTTGTAGAGGGGGAATGTTTATAGATAATAGTTGGAATTCTCCTGGCAAAAAAGATTTGTCTCTTCTCTCCTTTTTATTTGTTTGTTCAACCAGATAGTGCGTTTGTCAGGATTCTCCAGAGAAACAGAATGGCTAAGATATATAAATAGATAGATAAGAGGAAATTTAGGATAGGAATTGGTATGCACAATTATAGAAGCGAGAAGTACCACAATGTGCCATGTGCAAGCCCGGAGATCTGGGAAAGCCAGTGATGTAATTTAGTCCTAATCCAAAGGCCTGAGAACCGCAGGGCTGATGCTGTAAGTCCCAGGCAGGGTCTGGACCAGGGGCACCAATGTCTGAGGGCACAAGAACATGGATGTTTCAGCCCAAGCAAAGAAAGTGAACGTGGATGTTTCAGCCCAAGCAAAGAAAGTGAATTAGTCGTTTGTTGGCCTTTTTGTTCTTCGGGTCCTCAGCTGATTGGATGATGCCCACCACATTGGCGAGGATGATGTTTCCTTGGTTTACTGATTCCAATGCCAATCTCTTCTGGAGATCCCTCACAGACACACCCAGATATAATGTTTTACCAGCTGTCTGGGCATCCTGTGGCCCAGTCAAGTTGATTCATAAAATTAACCATCACAGGTTAATCACCCTTTGTCAACTTGCAACCCATATGGATCTCCTTAAACCAAACTTAATCTCTAAGTAAAGACAATAGCACGGTCTTAATTCCACTTGACTTGATACAGCTATCCTGAATACAATGCACACTACACTAATCCTTTCCCCAGAAGGAGACGTAAAGTCCTTGGATGATGTTTATTCTTCTGATATTCTGTAACTTAAATATTATGATGTAACACTACTTAAATACTGATATAAAGTCAGTACATCTTATGTTATATGAGAAGAGAATAAGGAAGAAAGCGAAGATATTTGCTTCATATATGTCTATACACACAAACATAACAAAATAAAGAAGAAATACTCATGACAATTACAGTCCTTGTTTCTGTAAGTAGTCACGTGGTTGTAGGTGGTATTTATTATAACTACCTTCTTTCATGACCCAATTTATATTCCTTTGTCTTAAGCAAACATCTCAGTTGGCTATGGACCTTTCACCTGATAGAGTGACCCACCCTTTACTCCTGAAGGGTCTGGGCCATTAGTAGTCCTGCCTGGATTGGGTTGTAATTTTCCACTGACCTTCATTACAAGGCACTGTAATACTCAGAGACACCCAAAGGGATCTCCTGTATTGCAGACATATTCTTCCTTACTGTCATTGGGGAGCTGATTTCCCCCCTTTTTTAAAAAGATTTTATTTATGTACTTGATAGAGAGAGACACAGCGAGAGAGGGAACACAAGCAGGGGGAGCGGGAGAGGGAGAAGCAGGCCTCCCGCTGAACAGGGAGCCCGATGCGGGGCTCGATCCCAGGACCCTGGGATCATGACCGGAGCCAAAGGCAGACATGTAATGACTGAGCCACCCAGCCCCCCCCAAATTCCCCTTGGTAGTCAGGATCAATCACCCCAGCCAACACTGTAACTCCCTTCTTTGCCTTTTGATTCAGAGGCCTGAGGAACCGAAAGTGGCCAGGCAGCAGTCTTTATTTCCAGTTCAGTGGAATCATTGTTGTGTCTCCTAGTGGAAACATTCTTCCCTCTGAAACTAAGATCTTTAGGCTAGCAGAGAGTAAGGGTGTGGGAACAGGAACCAAAGTTTTGTTAATGGGTCCCTAAGTGTAACTCCCATTTCCACCCCTTGATTCCTGGACTCATGAGTGCTGACTAGGAGAGAAATAGCTCCATATACTGGACCCTGATTCAGAGCATACACAGCTTGCTAGAGAATCTCATCCTAGCCCTACATGATATTGCCACCTAGCTGGCTTTGTAATTGAATCTTCAAAAGGCTATTCCACAATTTTATCAAACCAGGGGCTTCAGGATAGTGGGGAACATGGTAAGATCAGTAAGTTTTATGAACAGCGGCCCACTGCCATATTTTTTTGCAGTGAAGTGAGTTTCTTCATCATAAGCAATGCTATATGGAATACCCCAATGATGGATAAAGCATTCTGTAAGTACGGTAGTTTTGGCAGAAGCATTGTGCATGGAAGGCCAATCTATATCCAGAGTATTTATTCTAGTAAGGACAAAATGCTGTCCAGATGGTTCTGCACAATAAGCAGACACTCACCCCAGGAGTGGTACCATATTGGGGCTCACTATTGGTCTCTGCTGCTGGGTAGTGGTACCATATTGGGTACTCAGTGGTGTCTGTAGCCAGATCAGCTCACTGAGATGCTGAGCCCTTGCATAACCTCTGTCCCTGCCACCATAACCACTTTGTTCATTAGCCCAATGGGCAATGACAAGATGGCTTGGGAAGGAAGCCAGCTAGTATCCATAGAATGGATCATCCTATCTACTTGATTATTAAAATCCTCTTCTGCTGAGGTCATCCTTTGGTGAGCACTCACATGCAACACAAATATCTTCACATTTTTTGCCTATTCCTAGAGGTCTATCCACATACCTCTTCTTCAAATTTCTTTGATGCCAATTTTCTGATCATGTGCCTTCCAAGTCCTTGACCATCCAACTAAACCATCGGCTACAGCTTATGTGCAGATATATGATCAATGTCTGGCCGTTTCTTCTTCCAAGTGAAGTGTGCAACTAGGTGAATTGTTTGAAGTTCTGTTCACTGGGAGGATTTCCTTTCATGACTGTCCTTCAGGCCTGCCCCAAAGAGGGGCCGTAGTGCTTCAACTGTCCCCTTTCAGGGGGTGCCTGCATATTGTGTGGAGCCAGCTGTAAAATCAGGCCCAAGTCTTTTACTCTGTCAGCTGACTGTAGGGAGCTCCCATGAGGCCAGTGGTGCAAGCTGGGAGAGAGAAGGCACTGCTTAAAGACTTAAACATGAGACTGGAAACAGTAAATCTAGTAGAAAACAGGGAAAAGCTTCCTGCCGCTGATGTTGGCACTGATTTAATAGATATGACGTCAAAAGCACAGGCAACAAAACCCAAAAATAAACCAGTGGGGCTACATCAAACTGAAAAGCTTTTTCACAGCAAAGGAAACAAATCAACAGAGTAAAAAGGCAACCTACAAAATGGGAGAAAATATTTGCAAACTATAGATATGATAGGGAGCTAATTTCCAAACAAAATAAGGAACGCATACAACTCCCAACCAAAAAATTAACAACCTGATTAAAAAAATGAGCCTAGGACTTGAAAAGACAATTCCCCAAGGAAAATATACAAATGGTCAATAGGTGTATGAAAAAAGGTCTTTTGTCATTAATCATCAGGGAAATGTAAGTCAAAAGCATAATGAGATATCACCTCATACCTGTCAGGGTGGCTATTATTAAAAGAAGACAAAGGCCAACGCATGTTGGTGAGGATGTGGAGAAACTGGAACACTTGCGTGCTGCTGGTGCGAACGCAGACTGGTGCAGCCGCTATGGAAAACAGTATGGAGACTTCACACATATGATCCAGCAATCCCACTTCTGGGTGTATGTTTAGAAGAACTGAAGCCAGGATCTCAAAGAGATATTAGCACTTCCATGGTTATGGGTATTCCGTGGGCAGCCCTAGTCACAATAACTAAGATGTGGAAACAACCTCAGTGTGTATCCACAAATGAATGGATAAAGGAAATGTGGTGTGTACCTACGATGGAATAGTAGTCAGCCTTAAAAAAAGAAGGAAATTCTGCAATACACAGCAATATGGATGAACCTTGAGGACACTTTGCTAAGTAAAATAAGCCAGACACAAAAAGATAAGTATTGCGTGATTCCACTTATAGGAGGTACCTAAGGTAGTAAAATTCATAAAAATCAAAGACCAGAATGGTGGATACAGGGGCCAGAGGGGAGTCAGTAGTGCTTCTAAATCTAATCCGATGAGACAACCAATTCCAGAAACCCCAGAACTAGTTCAGAAAGTTCATTCTTAAAGTTCTGTTCTGTTTAGAACTACTTTCAGTACCAAAATCTTTATTCATCAAGGTCTCCTAGAGCGACAGAACAAATAGTGTATATATATATATACACACACACACGTGTATATATATATATATATATATACACACACACATATTTAAAGATTTTATTTATCTGACAGAGAGAGAGAGAGGGCACAAGCAGGCAGAGCGGCAGGCAGAAGGAGAGGGAGAAGCAGGCTCTGTTGCAGGGAGCCCGATGTGGGACTCGATCCCAGGACCCTAGGATCATGACCTCAGCCGAAGGCAGACGGTTAACCGACTGAGCCACCCAGGCACCCTGTGAACAAATAGGATATATATAGAGATCTAGGTAAGAGATGTATTATAAGAATTGGCTCACACAGTTATGGAAGCAGACAAGTTGCACAATGTGCTGTCTGGAGGCTGGGATCCAGGGCAGTAGGTGGTATTCTTGTGAGGTCCAAGTCTGAAGGTCTGAAAATTGGGAGACTGATGATGTAAGTCCTGGTCTAGTTGCTAGCAGGCTGGGCCCGAGGACCCAGAAGGAGTCCCGCAGGACCAGCCAAGAGAGTCCCTGGCTGTGCACAGGATAGAAATCAAAGTTGAGCCAGCGGGAGGGGAAAGCAGAGTTTATTGAAAGTAGAGAGAAAGTACAAACAGAGCTTCTGGGAGACTCAGAAAGGAAAGGAGGAAATCTCGTCTTTGGTCAGGGTCTGGAGGTTTTTACTGAGGCTCGTGGTCTGGTGTACATGTCCTCTCAGGCATCCAGGGACCAGTTAGTACAGAGATGAGAGCCCAGGTGTTGTTCTTGGGGGCAGGGGCCTTTGAGATATTTGCCTAGCGCTGGTGGTCTGGAGTATGCATACGAGAGCTTCATCTGGTCATTCTCACCTGGTTCTTCCTTAGGTACTATCTATTCTAAAGAAATCATTAACTTTGTGTTCCTTACAAGGAGGACATATTGTTTGCATTCTGAGGCATGTATAAAGTGGGGGTGCAGGCCCTAGCAAGAAGAGAAGCAGGAAAATGAGCAAAAAGCAGGTTTTTATGGAGTTTTTCAGTTTCCCTATTTCAGTCTGAGTCCAAAAGCCTGAGAACCAGGAATTCTAATGTCCAAGGGTAGGAGAAGGTGGATGTCTCAGCCCCAGCAGAGAGAGCAAATTTGCCCTTCCTCCACCTTTTGCTTGAGTCGGGCCCTCAGTGGATTGGAGGATGCCCACCCACAGGTGAGGGCAATCTTCTTTACTCAGTCTACCCATTCAAATGCCAATCTCACAGACACATCCAGAAATAATGTTTACCAGCTATCTGGGCTTAGCCCAGTCTTGTTGACACATAAAATTAAACAAAACATTATGGACTTGTATATTTATTTTATACCTTGGGATATACCATGCTATTTATTTTGTTGCTCAAATTGTTTCAGCCTTGCCCACTGGGAGCTTTTTCGGATTGATTCCTGTGTCCCTTAGACATGCCCCCAACCTTTTGTATTTTGAGTGCTTCTTTACTTTCTGATTCCACAAGATGCTTTAGGCATATTTTTAACTTTCCCTGTCCTGGTCTTAAATCAGCTTTTTTCCTGGTCCCTTTTACTGGAGAATGTATTTAGAAAATAAGATCTGGGCACTGGATGTGCATGTTGCTATTGGGATGTTGATGCAGGTTGGCCAGGTTCGAGAACCCACAGGATGTCCCGCAGGACCAGCCAGGAGGGTCCTTGGCTTTGCACAGGATAGAAATCAAATGTGAGCCAAGAGGAAAGGAGAGCAGTTTATTGAAGACATAGAGAGAGCAGATACAGACAAAACCTCTGGGGGAGTCGGAAAGGAAAGGAGAGTGAGTTTCATCTTTGCTTGGAGTCTGGGGTTTTTTATTGGGGATGGTGGTCTGGTGCAGTGTCTTCTCAGGCATCTGGGAACAAAGATGAGTGTTTAGGTGTCCTCCATAAGTTACTTATGCCCTGAAGCCAGGGGTCTTGATGAGTTAGTGGTCTTGGAAAATGTTCATGATGACCCCACCTGGTCACTCCTTAGATGCTATATACTGTGCTGGAAGTCTCCAAAGAAATCATGAATTCCTTGGCCTTTATAAGGAGGCCATATATTATCTGTTCTATAAGGTGTGTGTAAGGTGGGGGTGTAGCTCCTAGCAAGAGAAGAAGCAGAAAAAGGAGCAAAAAAGTATTTTTTCATGGGGTCCCTTTAGTTTCCCTGTCTCAATGTCATTGCTTGTGACATAACAGAGCTATGTATATATACTAACAAATAATACACACACACACATATGGAAACATCTGTAATTATTTCTGTATTTATACATCTGTATATATATTAAGCTAAATGTAATGAATACCCTTCATATGTACTTATAGTCTTTTTGAGCCCATAGGCCAGATACAGTAACTTGCTTTTCTTCTCTTTGCAGATTTCAGATAGTCCTCTATTTTATATGTGCCTTCCAGAACATCTCTTGTGGTATCCACTACTTGGCATCTGTGTTCATGACAGTGTCCCCCTACCATACCTGCCGGCCTCCGGGCAACGTGAGTCAGGTTCTTTTCCGCAATGTCTCTAGTTGGAGGTTGGAGGACATCTGGATCCTGTTTTTCACAGGCCATGAAGATCAGATTATAGTGCAGCTACAGAACGGTGAGGTCTGGGAGCTCACAAGTTGTCACCGATTCCGGAGGGATGAAAAGTCTGGTTTGAACTCTGCTTATAATGGCCGGAAGAGCAGCTTTCCTTGTTTGGATGGCTACATCTATGACAAGAGCAAGTGGGACAGCACCGTGGTGACTCAGTGGGATCTGGTGTGTAACCGAGAATGGTTTGCAAAGATGGTCCAGCCCGTATTTATGTTGGGAGTCCTGCTGGGGGCAATGATTTTTGGCTACCTTTCTGACAGGTAAAATGAAGTATTTAGGTGTTGCATCAGTGTAGGGTTCATTTTCCTATCTGATTTTCTTAGAGGTCAGGAAATTATGTTCAAAACTTTAGTCATGTTCATACCTCCTATTAAATACCTACCTCTTTGCTGATTGTGTTTAGGGATACACAAAAACCATAGTGGGTAGAGCATGGGTTCTGAAGACAGCCTACCTGGTTCAGATCCTGGTTTCTGCACTTACTAGTCATGAGCCCTGAGAAAATGGCATAACCTGTGTTTCAGAAACTAGTTTATAAATTGGTGATGAAAATAATAGCACTCACTTCAAAGGGTTATTGCAAAATTAATGCAGAAAAAGTACCTTGGACATATAACCACTCAATAAATACTGGTTATTATTTGAATATATATATATTTAAACTTGCTTTTTAATAGATGTAACCTGGTTCTAAGCAGTAATATCTATGAAATTGTGGATTTGATACACTAGCCATATTTTCTTAAAAAACACACATTAAAATGGATACATAGCACTTAAATAAAGCAAAGTTCATCTCTGTGTGGACATGGACTGCGCTTTAAGTACCTGTGCTAACCCACAGAGATGAATTTATTTGGTCCCCATAGTTGTGAATTTTACAGGCATGTGCTGGGCCCTGGAAACCTGAAGGCAACAGCTTAGGTCAAAATCCCTGCCCTTGGGGTATGCTCGTCTAATGGGGCTAACAAATGTCCAAAATAAAAATAATGGCTTTATTGTGGCTGGGGCCATACTAGAAGTGAAAGCCAATGGAGGCAAAGTCTATGGAGGCCTAAAGGGAGGAGTGCCCAGGTCTCCCCACCTCTAACTCACATCCCATGAGGTGCCGTTTGAGTAATGAAATTAGAGAAGTGGAGTCTAGTTATTATTTGGTGGCTAAAGTTATGTTTCTATGATTAAGAATCTTCTGTTCCATAACTGCCTTCCTGGTAGTTGTGTGGAAGGTGTGGAAATTAGGTCAGTCAAAGCCAAAACACATGATTAAAAGGCACCATGAGTGAGAGTCAGCAAAAGCAGCCTTTATGCACAAAGACTTCAAATACTAGAATTGTCAGGCATAGGTAATAAATTTACTATGTTTACTGCTCTTAAAGGAATAGAAGACAAGCTTAAAATTGTTGATAAAAATCTGGAAATTGTATTTTATTAAAAAATTATTTATTAAAAATTTTTTTAAAAAATAAACTCTTTCTTTCTTTCTTTCTTTCTTTCTTTTCTTTCTTTCTTTCTTTCTTTCCTTTCTTTCTTTCTTTCTTTCCTTTCTTTCTTTCTTTCTTTCTTTCTTTCTTTCTTTCTTTCTTTCTTTCTTTCTTTCTTTCTTTCTTTCTTTCTTTCCTTCCTTCCTTCCTTCTTTCTTTCTTTCCTTCTTTCAGTAAGCTCTATGCCCAACATGGGGCTTGAACTCATGACCCCAAGATCAAGAGTCTCATGCTCTACCAACTGAGCCAGCCAGGCACCTCCTGGAAATTTTTTTTTTTAAGATTTTATTTATTTATTCGACAGAGAGAGACAGCTAGAGAGGGAACACAAACAGGGGGAGTGGGAGAGGGAGATGCAGGCTTCCTGTGGACCAGGGAGCCCAATGCGGGGCTCAATCCCAGGACCCTGGGATCATGACCTGAGCCGAAGGCAGATGCTTAACGACTGAGCCACCCAGGCGCCCCTGGAAATTGTATTTTAAAATGACGTAAAATTGAGGAATAACTGCCTAGAACATCTAGAAATACAAACCAAAATAAGTGACTGACAAATTCCTGGGTAGTTTTAACAACCCATTATATAAAAGTAAAGAAAGAATGAGTAAAATGCATGAGAGCTCAGAAAAACTTATCAATAATAAACATCAGAGAGACAGATGGAAAATATGGGAGATTAAAATTCATGAAAGCAGAGGTGTAAGGTCTGAAATACACTTAATATTAGAAACTAATCAATGGAATTTACCACATTAACAAATTAGAGGACAAAACTCATATTAGCAACTCAATAAATATAGGAAAAACATTTGATAAATTTCAAAATTCATTCATGACAAAAACTAAAAGTAGAAGAATGTCCTTAACCTGATAACAGGTATCTACAAAAAGATCTACCATGAACATATAAACTGTGAAATGTCAAAAGGTTTTCCTTTGGAATCAGGAATATATAAAGATGTATGAAACACTGCTTCTGCTTAGTTTTGTACTGGAGATTCTAGTACTATAAAGTAAAACAGAGAAAGAAAAGAGAGGGAGAAGCAGAGGGAGGGAGAAAGTCATAAGCAGAAAGAAGACAAAAAGTCATTATTTTTAGCCATTACAATTCTGTCTGAAGAAAATCCAGCAGATGAATTGTTAGAACTAATGAACTTACATGTAATGAGGTTGCTGGATATGTCATCAATACATATAAATTTAATTATTTTATATCTACTAGTAGTAAATATAAAAATTAAAAAGTGCCATTGCAGAGTCCAGAAATAAAGTCACACTAACATAGTCAATTAATCTATAACAAAGGAGGCAAGAATATGTCATGGGGAAAAGACAGTCTCTTCAATAAATAGTGCTGGGAAAACTGGACAGCTACATGCAAAAGAATGGAACTGGACCACTTTCTTACATCATACACAAAAACAAACTCAAAATGGATCAAAAACCTAAATATGACACCTGCAGGGCGCCTGGGTGGCTCAGTCGTTGAGCGTCTGCCTTCAGCTCAGGTCATGATCCCAGGGTCCTGGGATCGAGCCCCGCATCGGGCTCCCTGCTCAGCGGGAAGCCTGCTTCTCCCTCTCCCACTCCCCCTGTTTGTGTTCCCTCTCTCGCTGTGTCTCTCTGTCAAATAAATAAATAAAATCTTAAAAAAAAATAAATATGAGACCTGAAACCATGAAACGCACAGAAGAAAACATAGGCAGTAATCTCTTTGACATTGGCCTTAGCAACATTTTTTCTAGAGATGTCTCCTCAGGCAAGGGAAGCAAAAGCAAAAATAAATTATTAGGGCTGCCCCCAAATAAAAAGCTTTTGCACAGTGAAGGAAACCGTCAACAGAATGAAAAGGCAGTCTAGTGAATGGGAGAAGATATTCGCAAATGATATATACATAAGGGGTTAGTATTCAAAAGCTATAAAGAACTTAATACAACTCAACATCAAAAAAACAATCTGATTAAAAAAATGGGCAGAAGACATGAGTAGACATTTTCCCAAAGAAGACATGCAGATGGTCAACAGATACATGAGAAGATGCTCAACATCACTAAATGCAAATCAAAACCACAATGAGATATCACCTTACCCGTGTCAGAATGGCTAAAATAAAAAAAAAGGAAGACAAGAAATAACAAGTATTGGTGAAGATGTAGAGAAAAAGGCACCCTTGTGCACTGTTAGTGGGAATGTAAATTGGTACAATCACTGTGGAAAAATAGATGGAAGTTCCTCAAAAAATTAAAAATAGGAATACCACATGATCCAGTAATTCCATTACTGAGTATTTACCCAAAGAAAATGAAAACACTAATTTGAAAAGATATTTGCATTTCTATGTTTATTGTAGCATTATTTCCAATAGTCAAGATATGGAAACAGCCTAAGTGTCCACTGATAGATGAATGGATAAAGAAGTTGTGATATATAAATATATATTAATATAATATATTTTATTTATTATCATTAACATATTACATATAAAATGTTATTTATTATATATTAATAAATTGTAATAAAATGCAATATGTTAAAAATATATAACATAACATAATATTAATAATTATATAATTATATAAAATATGTAATATAAATAACAAAAATTAATAAAAATATAAATATGCGATAAATATATAATAACTAATAATATAGACTAAAACAATAAATATTAATAAAAATAATATTAATAAATTATAATATAATGTATAATATGATATATATCATAATATATATGATATATATAGCATTATATGGCTGAATAATATTCCAGCCATGAAAAAGAACAAGAACTTGCCATTTGCAACAACATGGATGGACCTGGAGGGTATTGTGCTAAGTGAAATAAGTCAAAGAAAGTCAAATATCAGATGATTTCACTTATATGTGGAATCTAAAAAACAAAACAGATGAACAAACAAATAAACAAAAAAACAGGACTAGACCAATAAATACGGAAAACAAACTGATGGTTGCCAGAGGGGAGATGGTTGGGGGATGGGTGAAAAGAATGAAGGGGAATGGGAGATACAGGTTTCCAGTTATGAAATGAATAAGTCATGGGGATAAAAGGTACAGCACAGGGAATATAGTCAATGGTATTGTAATAACGTTGTGTGGGACAGATGGTAGCTACACTTGTGGTGAGTATAGCATAATGTATAGAGTTGTTGAATCACTGTGTTGTACATTTGAAACTCATGTAACAGATGTCAACTATACTTCAATTTAAAAAAAGTTAAAAAAAATGCCATTGCAAAAACCTAAAAATATAAAATATGTATGGATAAATCAATCAAAAAGTGTATAAGCACTTATGGAGAAAATGACAAACTTCAAGAATCAAATCATTAAGATAAATAGATGTATCATTAGACAAACAGTTGATAGTTCCTTAGGGGACCCTGAAAGTGTAGTTCAATTATAGATATAACTATGGAACAAATAAGGCATCGAACATCAGCAGGAAAAGGATGAATAAATGGTGCTGGGATACTTGTATAGCTGTATAGAAGAAAATACAACTGGTGTCCCTTCCTCACACCTTACAGTACAAACATCAGAAGGATTAAAATCCAGAAGGATTAAAGGTACATACATGAAAGGAAAAACTATATAACTTTAGAAAGATAATAGGGGAGAATATTTTCAGAACCTAATTGAAGGAAGGAAAGATCTTTATTAAGACACAAAAAGCACTAAATTTGACTTCACTAGAATTGATGTCCATGAAAAGACACCATTAAGAGAAGAAAGACAAGCAGGAGAGAAAAAGAGAGACAGAATATTTGCTTTACATATAACTAAAAGATTAGAATCCAGATTACTTAAAGGACTTTTATATCAATAGGAAAAAGACAACCCAAGAGAAAACTGGGAAAAAGATTTGAAGTCACTTTATAAAAGAGAAAATCCAAATGGCTAATGGAAAGATGAAAAGGGTGTCAATGATCTATAACCATACCATTTATTTTTGACCAGTTGTCAAAAGTAGAAAGTCTTGTAATGCCAAGTGTTGGTGAGGATATGGGGTAATAGGATCTCTCGCCCTGCTGGTGTGAATGCAAATTGAGAATGCAAATCAGGAAAACTTTGAAGAATGGTTTCTCATTATATAGAAAAGTTGGTGATGGGCACAGCTCATATGTCCTGGGGCTTGGACCCTGGAGATGCCCTTGCACGTGTCCACATGGGTATGTGCATCAAAAAGCCCCTATAGCATTGTTGCTACCAGCCTGGCCATGCAAGCAACCCAAATGTACTTCAGCCATATTGTAGACACACATATTGCAATATTTCTTGCTGTGGGATGTGCGGCCATGCAATGAATGATTCGTAGCTACACAAACAACAGAGATGAATCTCCAAAAATAGGATTGAATAAAAGAAGCAAGACACAGAATAATACATACAGTACTGTTCGATGACAGAAAGTTAAAAAACTAGCAAAAGTAACCCCTCTTGTTTAGGGCTGCCTATAAATGTGGTAAAATGGAATGAAAAGTAAGGAACTGATGGTTGCCAAAATTAGGATAATGGTCTCTCCAAAAAGGGAGCAAGGAGTTGGGGGTTTGGGATCACAAAGGGAGGTATGAGAAGCTATTGGGAGGGTGGCAATGATCTCTTACTTTGGGTTGTGATTTCATAGATGTTTAAGTCTTATTATTCTCCGAATACATATGTATTTTTATGCATTCTTATGTATGTATGACATATCATAATAAAAAAGCAAAGAAATAAGACCTGATCCCATCGTTATGGAGCTAACAGTGGAGGAGAAAGACTTTTAAATAGATAATTTCAATGAAATGTGAGAAATGCTTTTAAAATAATAACAGCTCACATTTATGCACCATTTACTATGCACCAGGTACTGTTTTAAATGTCTTGTGTATTATCTCATTTAATTATTTAAAGACATCTAGGAGGTAGGCACTATTGGCCCTATTTTAAGTACCGGTGCAAAAAAGGCACGGAAAGTTTATCTGGAGAGTAAGCAGTGGAGCTGGGACTTGAACCCAGGCCTGAACACCTGATTACTACATCGCCTTGTCTCTTCATTCCTGCCTCAAGACCCCAGAGGATGGTCAGAAAAGGCTGCACATTTGACCTGGGTTTTAAATGCTCACTAGGGAAGCGTTTCTAAGGGGGAAGGAAAAATTTCCTGTCATGAGAGAGGCTGGCACCTTCAGGGAATTGTGGGGAGGCGCATTTGGCAGAAGCATAGGATGGATAAAAGAAGTGAAGCAAAACTACACCTGGGATTGTTTTTATTTCTGGGCAGTGTGGGAGGGGGGTGTGCTGGTGTGACATGAGGAGGGCTGGTTGGGAGGCCACTGGGATGAGAGATGTAGGAAATGGTGAAGGCCCAAATGAAGGCAGGAGAGACAGAGAGGGAAGGATGGGCACATATCCCCCCTCCTCTCCCTCACCAGTCCTGGGTCGGCAAGTCCTCTGGGGGATCACCCCGGGTGATCATGTGTGTCTATTCGTGGCTTGGGTAAAGGCCTCTCCCCCGAAAGACTGGCCTCTTGCATGTGTTGACTCGTAACTTGCCCCCAGTAAATGAGTGAATAGCAGCAATCAGTACATAAGCAATACTCATCTTTCGTGAATTGGAGTGGGTGCTTCAACTGTTATGACCCTACTTTGCTTGTCCCGCTGTGCCACTCTTATCTTGTAGGCTAGGAAGACGGCTCGTCCTGTGGTCCACAAGCATTGGCGTATTTTTCTTCGGCATAGCAGCGGCTTTCTCATCTGATTATTACGGCTTCATGATCGCTCGCTTTCTTCTAGCCATGGTGAGTTGTGTGTGTGCTTTTTTACAAAAAACCTCATTAATTCTCCTGCAGTGTTTTCACACCGAGCCTAGCTGTCTTAGTTTGGGTCATTTCGAATGCGGTGACAGAGGGCAAGGACTCATCTTTGTCCGTGCCCCTGAGAAGTCTTTCTGTGGAACAGCAGTGCCCTGTGTTTACAGTGAAACTCATTAACGTGAAAAATGGTTGCTTACTAGGCAGAGACTTTTTGTTTGACGCCATGCTTGGCACGTGGTCCACATTCCACAATTACTAAGGCATTATTTCATTTCTGAGCAATTCCAGCGGCCGAGTCAGGCCCTGTATGCATGAGCCATAGGTGTGTTGTTAAAAGTCGTTTGTATACTGTGCAGTAGGAATGAAAACAAGAAAGTGCTGGGCTTTTCTGTTGCGAGGAACAAGGAAATGGAGGGAAAAGGGCATGAGTTTGAATACCAGCCTTGTCATAGTTTGGCTTTTTCACTGTGTGGCCTTGGGCAAACACGGTGTTCTCTTCAAGCCTTAGTTTCTAAGCTGTAAACTGTAGAAAATACTACTTGCTTCACTGGGTTGTTATCAGGAGCCAGTGAGATTAAAGTTAACTTGCACGGTAGGGCACTGGACACGACATAGGCCGTCCTTCCGGTGGGGACTATCATTGTAAGTGGACCAGCCAGTGACGAAGTGTCCCCACACTTGGGGACAGCGTCTAAGCTGCCAAATGACAGCAGCAGTGAATCCTGTTGGAGGTCACCAGTCAAGGATAGTGGAGTGAAGTTTCTGTCTGTGGGAGGAACTTGTGACCTTGCTAAACTCAGGGATGGGTATGCATCCCCATTCACCAGGACGTACGTATGAGCCAAGATTCCGGGGAGAGGCCAAGGACTGCAATCTCAGGGAGGTCCCAGCCCTCACAGAGCAGGCTGGTGTGTTCAGTTTTGGAGTCCTCACTGATGGCTGGACAGGGTTCCTAGGAAGCCATGTGGATGGCCAGGGATAGGGATGATGCATAAAAAGAAAAAAATTGGGGAGAATTGGAGGTGTAGCCCCTTTAAAAAAAGTAATTATATATATTTAGGAAGGTAAAGAGTTTTTAATACAAAAGATGACAAGCAGCAGTCTGTGTCCACTGAGGACAGAATGAGAGGAAATGGCTCTGTGACTGCAGAATGAGATTTGATGAGCCCTTGGTGGGAATGATGATTCAACGGAAGCACAGGGATGGAGAGAGTGTGAAGGTCCTCTTTTGGAAGGCTTAAGAGGATGCATTCTGAAAATATCTGTTTCAGTCTTAGAAATACCATGTGTTTATTTCCAGAACTGAGAAAATGAGACAGCCACTCATTGAATACATTTGTAAATGTGGACTTAATTTTCTGTCTTTGATTTTCAAGAGAAATGTAGTTGGGGTTGAATTCTGAGTAGGGAAGATGCCGGCAGACTCATTTACTCAACACATTTATTAGAATCTGCCCACAGAGTGTAATGCTAAGTAAACCAGACCAGACTGTTTCAATAACCCTACAGTGTAGTGGGAAGGCAAGACACTGATGGGCCATTTTGGAAAATTCAATGTTGACAATGGAGGCGTGACAGTGCGGGGGAGGGGATCTTAAGTTGGGAGAGTGGAGAGTCTGGAGAATTAGGGGCTTTTTAGTGAGGAATGGGTAAGAGAAGAATGTTCCAGGTAGAGACAGCAAGTAAGAAGGCCCTAAGATGAGAAGGAATTGAAGGTCTGGATGTCTGGAGAATAGAGAGGAGGTAAAACACCTTGATGAGGCTGAAGGGATGGGGATGATTAGCCAGGGCCTTGGAGGATGATCAAGAGTTTGCTTGATTTCCTAGAGGCAATGGGAATGTCCTGAAGGGGTTCAGGTGGGGGCGAAGTGGCTGTTCTGGCTGCTATGTGGGGGTGGGGTCAGGGGAGATATGAAGAACAGTGTTCTCCGTGGAGGTGACAGGTGTGAATGAATCCAAGGAGCGTTTTGGAATTACAGAGTTGTGTATGGCTTGACTGAACCCAGTGACAGAAGTAACCAGTAGGAAGTGGGAGTGCGCTCAGGATTACTATGGGAAAAAAAAAAAACCTGCCAGGGACTGATGTTACCGCTTAACTTAATGGGGGAAATCTGTAGTATTTGGCGGTCCTCACCATCTTTGTTTGTGTACTGTAACAACAGCAAACATTACCAAACAACTAGATTCTTGGGTGTGGGAGTCCTCATTAGCAGGGTTCATTATCTGAGTCTTGCAATTATAAGGTTGTATGGAGAAGTGAAAGCTGTTGTCACAAAAATATTAAACTGAACATTAATGCAGTAGAGGCTCCACCACCCACATCCCTGTTTACTACTCGTGTCATGTTCTCTGTCACAGGAAATCGCTTGTAGGTTAGCTTCTTCCTGACTCTCCAATGCAAGGAGAAATTGCAGGTCTTACAAAAGATGTTTGATTACAAAAAGTCTTTGAGAGCAATGGGGAAAACTAAATCATCCTACCCAAATCCCTGGGCCAGTTGGGATGTGGTAGAGCTAGACCAGCTAACTTTTGAAGAAATGAACATCCACAAGGATAATGACATGATGAGTCTTTAAAAGAGTATGATTTGAATATCAAAGGATTAAGAGAGGCCTTTGGCTCTTGAATAATTTTGCAAAAATTAACTTTATGATTTGTGTTACAGAAGTCAAATGTGAAATACTCTTGTAGGAAAAATTCTAATCCTTTCATCACCCCCCCAACAAAAAAATCCATCATTTGATTCATTCTTTGTTTATTCCAAGAATGATCACATATCGCTATTATAGTCTACATTTTGTTAAAGATAAGCTTATTTTCAAAATAAAGTTACTTTCCCCAATTTTTAAAATTGTGGTAAAATACACATAACATAAAATTTACCATCTTAACCATTTTTAAGTATACATTTCAGTGATATTAAGTACATTCATATTGTTGTGCAACCATAGTCACTATCCATCTCCAGAACTCTTTTAATTTTGCAAAACTGGAACTCTATACCCATTAAACACTCTCATTTCCTCCTCCCCCCACCCCCTAGCATCCATATTCTACATTCTATTTCTATGATTTCCACTACACTATTTAACTCATATAAGTGGAATCATACAGTATTTTATCTTTTTGTGATTGGCTTATTTCACTTAGTATAATGTCCTTAAAGTTCATGCATGTTGTAGCATGTGTCAGAATTTCCTTCCTTTTTAAGGCTGAATAATAGTCCATTATCTGGATAGACCACATTTTGCTTGTCTATCCATCTGTCTGTGGATGCTTGCATTGCTTCCACATTTTAGCCATTGTGAATAATGCTGTTAAAAACATGAGTGTACAAGTATTTCTTTGAGGCCTCGTTTTCAATTATTTTGGATGTATATCCAAAGTGGGACTGCTGAATCTTATGGTAATTCTATTTTTAGTTTTTTGGGGGAATCCCCGTGCTGTTTCCCATAACAGCTGTATCATTTTATATTCCCACCAATAGTGCACAAGAGTTCCAGTTTCTCCATATCCTTGTCAACACTTGTTATTTTCTATTGTTGTTGTTGTTGTTGTTGTTTTTATAGTAGCCATCCTAATGGCTATGAGGTGGTATCTCAACGTGGTTTTGATTTGCATTTCCCTAATGGTTAGTGATGTTGAGCATCTTTTCGTGTGCTTATTGGCCATTCGTGTATCTTTTTGGAAAAATCCAAATTCTTTGCTCATTTTGAATTGGATTGTTTGCTTTGTTGTTGAGTTTCAGGAGTGTTCTATATATGCTGGATATTAATTTCTTATCAGATATATGATTTGTAAATATGTCATTCCACAAGGTGCCTTTTCACTCTGTTGGTAGTCTCCTTTGATGCACAGAAGTTTCTAATTTCCATGAAGCCCAGTTTGTTTATTTTCTCTTTTGTTGCTTGTTAAAATAAAGTTTCAATCAAATCTTTTTCTTCACATTAGATATCATTATTTTTTGCCCCCATTTAACAATTTAGGATTTAATAATAAGGACCTCTTATCTATAGGGTAATTGGAATGCATGTTTACAGTTACATTAACTGAGAAAGAAAGGCACATTACAGAGGAATCCTTACCTGAAGCAAAAGGCAGCACCTAACGTATATCATACATGTCCTCTCATCTGAGTCTGGCCGTTCAGGGTGGTGAGGGTGGGGGAAGGATGAAAAGAACCATTTAAAGAAGAAGGATGGATTGGATTAAATGCCATTTTCGAAATGTGGTAAGGGTTTCAGAAAACAATTTTGTCATTTTCTTTCTTGCCTATGTGTGATATGCAGAGAGATCAGACCCCTGAGCAGTTGTAAATGTGACCTTAAATCTGGACCACCCTCCCTGCTTTGTTTTTCAGTCTGGAAGTGGCTATCTCGTGGTGGTGTTTGTCTATGTGACGGAATTTATTGGCATGAAGTCTCGGACGTGGGCATGCATCCAGATGCATTCCTTTTTTGCCATTGGAACAATGGTGGTGGCTTTGACAGGCTACTTTGTCAGGACCTGGTGGACCTATCAGATAGTCCTCTCCACAGTGACTGTCCCCTTTGTCGTGTGCTGTTGGATACTCCCAGAGACACCTTTTTGGCTTCTCTCAGAGGGAAGATATGAAGAAGCACAAAGAGTAGTTGATACGATGGCCAAGTGGAATAGGGCAAGCTCCTGTAAACTGTCAGAACTTTTGTCACTAGATCTAAATGGTCCTGTCGGTAATGCACCCTTTGAAGTTAAGAAGCACAACCTATTAGATCTGTTTTATGACTGGAATGTTGGAACAAGGACATTTATTGTTTGGCTGATTTGGTTCACTGGGTGTTTGGGATTCTACTTCTTCTCCTTGAATTCTGTTAATTTAGGAGGCAATGAATATTTAAACCTCTTCCTCATGGGTAAGTAGTTAAATTATATTTAAGTACAGCAATGAGGTGATGTTTCCACCATGTTTTTCTTGTGTTTTTATTGTCTTTTCTCTACCAGGAACAATACTGCCAACTATATTATTACAGTCTCTTTTAGTGTTATTATGCTGGAACACAGGTATATATTTTCTTTTAAAACAATGCCAACAGTCAGAAGAATTTAGTTCCTCCTTCCTTTTCTGCCTCTGCTCCTTGCTTGCTTCCTTCCTGTAAGCCCACCCCCATCTCAGAACTCTCTTTGAGAGGTGATGTCTATAATATCTGGCTTGTACTCTTTTAGATCTCCTTCTATGCATTTTCATACATTTGTGCAGAGAAAGAGATCATTCTCTTTGTAGGTAACTATTGTTCTTTGTAAATGGCTTTCCTTTTAAAATTTAATACGTCTTGGAGATCTTCTGGTATCTTTCTACCTTCAAAAGCCCCTAATTTAGAAATTGCAGTCAGTAAGATCACTTAAATCCATGCAACTATAATTTCATTGTTGTGCTTCTTTCATTTTAGTGCCAGGTTAAAATGGCCCCAGATACTGACGTCTTGAGGCGTGACTCTGATGGCCAACGAAATTCACACAAAACATGAGAGATATATTAGAAATCTATATCTGTCCATCTAGTCTTAACTCCTGGTCATTTTCACAAAGGCTGACTGCATTTGCTATTATCCTCAGAAAAATCTTGCTCTTACATTTTTACACATAGATAGCATCCCTTCTCATTAAAGTGCTCTGATGTCACATCTGTTTTTATTATAGCTCAGCAGGAATTACCAGAGAAGTCATTTTAAGAAAAAATAAAACACCGTTATTCTCTTTTTGGGCAAACCAACAAGTTTGCAGAGTCCATCTTGGCTTCAAACCCATTCTAGATGTCAGTTTGAGAAATGATGTGGTCTTCCTACAACAGAGCAGGAGGTGACGGGAGGACCGAGTGGGGTGGGGTGTGACGTGGGGAAGCTTTGGGAAGTTGGAGTCTTAGATCTTTATGACATAGTTTCTTTGTTTTAATGAAGATATAAATTCTCAAGAAACTGGGACATCTCATAAATATAAAAATGTGTCTAAGATAAATATACATGGTTTTCTATTCCCTACTGTCTTGGATTTTTCATGTTATTCCCCTTCCCAGAAGTCTTCTTGCTGACAGGCGCTTCCAGTCAACATTTCTATGCTGTGACATTTTGGAACGAGGTTTTCTCTCCTGAGACGGGTTGGGGCTGGTGGGGATTTCAGCCCAGGTTTTGTGCCACTTTCAAGTGATAAATGCTTCAGCAGCTTCAAGACATACCCTTGGGGTTATGTGGGGGTAGGAGGGGAACTGGGTCTGGGTGATTGGAGATTCTATATTATAGAGTGAAGAAAGTAATGGCAGACTGTCCGAATCCAAAGAGGTGTGGGCCTCATTGCTTGCACCATTTCTATCCCATGCACAGTCACACCAAAAATTAGATGGGGTATCAGTATCCTGAAGCGACAACTCAAGAAAAACCAGCGTAGGATACTTTAAATGTCTCTACAGCCATTTCACAGTGGTTGCCCTGCTTGGCTAGACCCCAGGAAGTTGGTTGGTGGCCCAGCACCCAGTCCTGAGGCACGGAGGGAGGCAGTGGGGGAGGGAGTCTTCAAGAAAGGAGTTGTGCCCCCTGAAGACCTTGCTTCCAGTCCCTGAGGTGTCCCTTACTCATTCGGCTCAAAACATTTACTCTCCATTGTAAAGTGGGGACACGAAGCTGGGCTTACTCCCATGCGATTCTTTTGAGGGTCATGACCCTCGGCCTTGAAAAGTGCTTGATAAACTCTTAAAAATAAATACAATAACATAAAAAAAAGAGTAGAGTAAGAGATATATACCCTGATCTGGCCCGAAAGCATGGACCTTACCACTGCAGGGTCGGTGCAAGGGAGCATTTCCTTCAGAGCTGACTATTTTCCATGTTGATGAAAGGGAGCAAGACCAGCTCTCAAAGGCAGCTCGGAATGTTCTTTTTTGCCTTTGCCTGAGCCACTTTTTTTTGAGCAGCAGCAGCTGTGGACATTTCTGATGTACTGCTGAGAATGTTCACCGGGAGTATAGGTGTCTACCCCTACGATGTGTTCAGCAGCTGTGGGAGACAGAGAGGCAGACCAGTCTCTCCAGGTGCTTGCAGCATTCTGCAGCTGGATGGGCAAGGGCAGGTCTCTCCTGAGCAGTGGGGGCGGGGCGCACCCTGAGATTTAGGCAAGCTGCGGATGGGGGGAGAACTCCAGACTGAATTACATGGAAGATCTGGCCTGGTAGACCATGGCAGTTTCCTAAAGGAGATGGTTGGGGTTGCTCAGTTTGGCCAAAAGATCTTGCTTGCTTCCTGTTTGATTCTGGCTGGTAGACATAGAGCTTTTTGGCTCTGGATCTCACTTTGGTTTTTCAAGAGAAGGGCTTTTAAGTCAGTTATGGACTTGGAGATCCAGCTCTTTACTTTTGTGGTGGGGCAGGAAAAAGAGGCCCGAGGCAGTTTCTGTTCTGTAGGGGATTCATCTTAGATTTTTAGATGTTTACTTTTAGATTTAAAAATCCATCACGCATTATCATTAGTTTGTGTACTTAGCCGACAGTGAATTTTCTACTTCAGTTCCTAACTTTGAAGTTACTGATGTAGAATTTTCTCTCGTTCTGCCAAGTGCGAGAAACCAAAGATCAGAAATTATCAATGTCGTCAATGAATTTACTCATGTATTCATCCAACAGGCCTGTCTTCTGGGCCCCATGTGGTATACTGGGGAGCTCACAGCCTAGTGGGTGGCAAGATCCCCGGGACAGGTGATAAGTGCCAGGCGGATTGAGGGAGCGCTAGTGCATTAACAGGACACATCCTCTTCACCCCAGGGAGTTTATTTATTTATTTATTTATTAAGATTTTATTTATTTATTTGACAGAGAGAGACACAGCGAGAGCAGGAACACAAGCAGGGGGACTGGGAGAGGGAGAAGCAGGCTTCCCACAGAGCAGGGAGCCTGATGTGGGGCTCGAACCCAGGACGCTGGGACCATGACCTGAGCCGAAGGCAGACGCTTAATGACTGAGCCACCCAGTTGCCCCCCTCTCCACTCCAGGGAGTTTAAAAGGGGTCAGGCTTGTAAGGCAGGTGTTGTGTAGCTCTTAGGGGCTCCTGGAAGTGGGAAGAGGGCTGATCATTCCTTTCGGGTGATGGGTTAGAAGGCGAGGTCCCCTTGTGCGGTTGGCTGCCATGGCTTATAGAGAGCCCTTTTGCTCAATGACAGGTGCAGTGGAAATTCCTGCCTACGTCTTCATATGCTGGGGGATGGACAGTATAGGGAGAAGAAACATTCTGGCCTTCTCCCTTATCTCAGGAGCACTGCTCTGTGGTGTGGTTATGGTGATCCCCAAGGTGAGTTATTTTTATGTTTTACTGAAGACATGGTTAGTTAGTTATACTATGACAGTAAGGATGAAGATCAATTCAGACATATGGACAGAGTATATACATAATATTTTAAAATATTTTTTTTTAAAGATTTTATTTATTTATTTGAGACAGAGAGAATGAGAGAGAGAGAGCACATGAGAGGGGGGAGGGTCAGAGGGAGAAGCAGACTCCCCGCCGAGCAGGGAGCCCGATGCGGGACTCGATCCTGGGACTCCAGGATCATGACCTGAGCCGAAGGCAGTTGCTTAACCAACTGAGCCACCCAGGCACCCTAAAATATTTTTTTAAAAACTGTTCTTTCCCTGTGATGTAAGTAATACATGTTCATTTAAAAAAAAATTAAGGAAAAAAGCGTTTTCTCTTTTTAAAAAGCCCATAATCCCACTTCCCAGGGATGACCAATGTTGTATTTTGTAAACACAATGGTCCTGAATGAGGAAAGTTGATCATGTCTTCCAGTGATTATTATTATCTTAAACATTCATTCATTCAGCAAATATGTATCCAGAATCTGTTATGTGCCAGGTGTTGTCCTAAGTGCTGAAGACACACAGTGAATCAAGTTTCTATAAGTATGAAGAAAAACAAAACAGGATGAAGGATGGAGAATGTGTGTGTGTGTGTGTGTGTAACACATGTGTTTGTTTTATCCAGGGTGATGATCGAGGATGGTGTGCCTCTCAGAGAAGGTGACAGTTGATTAGAAACCTGAAGGAGGGAGGAAGCCAATAGAGACATCTGAAGGATACAATGAGTTTTATATTCAGGACTGTTTCCATTTAAATAGTCTTGTTTTTCATTGCAGTAGATTAGTTGTTTCCAATTTTGAGTATGCCTAAATCCCTCAAGGAGCTTGTTCTTAAAAATGCAGTTTCCTACTGAGAGATACTGCCATAAACTACTGAACCCACTTTCCCATTCCTATATTTTCCTATATTCCTATGTAACTCTTGCATCCAGAAGTGCGCCTCCTCTTTCTCCCCGCAAAATGTTATCAGAACCTGTGTTTTCATTCTTGATTTGGAAAATATGGTCACTCTAACAGTACTTTAAAATACTTTCTAAATTTTCTCTAGGATTATATAATTATTCAGTAATAGTATCTCACCATTTAGAGCAAGGCATGTTAAGTTTTGCATATTGTTTGAAATTTACTTTAACCAGTGACTTCTTTTTATAGTAATACTTCACTTAATTCTCAAGGTTGGCAAATCATATGTTTTATGTAACTGAGATTTCCAGCTGATTGATGCACAACTAATATGAATGCAGTAAAACTACTCAGGGCCAGGGGGGTTGCTGCCAATTTGAGGGAACTTCATCCATACCTCTTTTTGTTTGTTTTTAAAGTGGTTTACAGGTATACTAGTTGAGTTGATGGCAGCTGTCTCTGAAGCTAGCTGGTGAATATTTAGGGGAACCCCAGAGCGTTTGAGTTCGATAGTGGTTAAGCCCCTGTGATAATGGGGAAAACAGGAGAGTAGCTGATGGGGATTTCTAGAAACACGGCACTAACTCTTAACCACAAATTTCTTCCTTCTAATGAAGTTTCTCCCCAAATGGCAGTGTAAACACCCTTCAGTGTTTTTCAAGTTACATTAATTCATTCAACAAACACTGTCTACAACAGATACTGTCAACAGATTCATCCAACAAACACGCAGGAATCAGGATGACAAGGTGACATTGGTTGCTTTATTAGCGACATCATCGAGTCCCAGGGACTTCACATAATAGATATTTATTTCTTGCTCATAGAAAGTTTGATGTGGGTGTACCTGGTTGGTAGTGGTGGGAGTGGTGAGGGGGTGTTTGGCTCCACGGAGTCATTCAGGGGTTCAGGTTGACAAAGGGGCTGCCATCCTCAACACACGAGCCGCAGGGTCTCCTGGGTCTCCACATCCAGCGGGCAGACAGGAGAGGAGAGGGAAGATGGAATGCGGGAGGCCTGTGTGAGCCACAGCTGGACGTGGAGCACATCAGGGACAGCAGAAACTGAGTTGGAGTCGCAGAGAAGTATCACTGTTGAGGTGCATTAACAACAACAACAAAAATCTGTTTTAATAGCTCAGTTATCACTTTCCAATTATTTTCTGAAAATAATTTATAAGCTAGAGGATTACTGTCACAAAGGGCCCAATTTGTTTTTATGGCTCTTTGATTCATTCTGCCTGGATCAATTCCAGAAGGAGTGGGTCGATTACTACTGGAACCAGCACCATCTGGGCGTGTCTCACTTCATAGCAGTCTCTGCAAATGGCTTTTCTAATTGGATCATTTGACATCTCCAAGGCTGGAGGGGAGGCACAATTAAACTTTTCTCTAAATTTCAGGGAGATGAAAAGCTTTTACAGACTATGAGTAGAGATTACAAAATAAATTCAAACAGAGATAAAACTTTTCATTGTCCTGAACAATATTGGATAATTAGAAAGTTTTAAATAATAATTAAGATTTTATATTTTCTTTTAAAAATATTACTCATGATGGTCTATTTTGCGAACATATGGTTTTTCAGGATTACTTTGTTTGGACTGTGGTAGTGACTATGGCTGGAAAATTTGCCATAGGGGCATCGTTTGGCCTCATTTACCTTTATACGGCAGAGCTGTATCCAACCATGGTAAGGTAAGACTTACTTATTTTTCTTTTGTTTTCTTGTTATGTTTTGCTTACACGTCGTTTCATTATATTTGACCTTTGAGTAGAAATGCTTTCTTTCTGTAGCAGTTGCTGGAGCTCTGAGATATGGGAAAGTCACACGATGATGCTAATTCTGAATCTGAGGCTTTGTCTACACCCCATTAGCAAGGATATTAAAGAAATTGTTGTGAAATCACACTCTATAATCTCAAGTACAATTGACTTACACTGACTCTCCGTATGACTCAAGGCTAATTTTCTTAGGATGTGTCTCTTAATGTTCTGATGTCCGTTGTCTTAATTTTTAGGGCTTCCATGACAAAACACCAGAGGTTGGGTGGCTGAAACAGCAGAAATCTATTTTCTCACATATCTGGAGGCTAGAGGTCCAAGATCAAGGTGTTTGGCTGATTTGGTTTCTCCTGTGTGGGGCCTCTCTCCTTGGCTTAAAAAGAGATACTCATTCACATTAAAAGCACATTCTTTCCTTCTTACTAGACATTCCATAAGGCTACCTTATATAGCTTTTAAAGAAAAGCACATTAAGATACTGCTTGTCTTTAAAAAGTTGAAATAGAATGTTCCATAGATATAAATCTTTCATTCTTCCCCATTCCATCCATTCCCTACCGCAAACAAATTCCTGCTCTAGAAGACCAATGTTGTTCTCAATGTTAGACTGAATGAATATACATAAGGGCCTCATCTGCATAGCAAAGGAAGAATGGTTTATTTTTATTTTTATTTTTTTGGTCTTGAAGTGTCTTGAACGATCCGTATGCTTGTATATACCACTGTTTCACAGAATGTGGATGTAAGTCACAAGTGATTCTCGAAACTTTAGTGTAAAATTATTTTCCAGTATATTGGGCCGAGCTTCAGTTTTATTATGTTTCTTCTCCACTGGGAGTGTGGGCGGGGCTGCAGGCGGCCCCCCCCCCCCTGCGCACCTGGGCTCTGCTCGGCTTCGGATCCGGCTGCAGTCTTTTTTTCTTTTTCTTTTCCTTCTGGCTGCCGTGTTAATGCTCCTCCTGTTTGCAGGTCGCTGGCCGTGGGAAGTGGCAGCATGGTGAGCCGTGTGGGAAGCATCGTGGCCCCGTTCTGGGTTTCTCTCTCCAGCGCTTGGACCTTCCTACCACAGGTGTGAATCAGAGAACTGAGACAGCAGAGAGGCAGAGCAGCTAACTGCCTTCTGTCTTTGTACTTCTTGGAAGCCAGTTTATAATTCACTTATGGAGGTTTATGGGAACTTTTATTACCAGCTCCGTGGTCGGTAAGGAGGGCGGTGGTTGCTGTTTTGTGTTGGGCGATCGCCTTTGGCCTCTGGTGAGCCGTTAAGTGCAATTGTGTCTGCTGTGGGAGGACCTCTGGCCGCCCAGCTCCTGAAGCTGCGGAGGGAGAGCTCAGGTCTCCGTGGCCTCCCAGGCAGCTGGCCCATCCCGCCGTGGGCTCTGGGTTCCCACCATGTGCCTGCCGGTCAAGGTGAATTCTGGAGGCTGCCTGCTGCTTGGAGGATGGAGAGGTTTAGGGGTCTGGTCTCCAGCTTACCTGAGACTTGACAGGCACTTCATGGGGGAGGCTTCTGGTCAGGAGGAAGGTGGGAGATAGGCAGGGGTGGGGGCTTAGGGAAGCGGGCAAGGGTTGGGGGTGCTGGGAGACTTAGGGGAGAGCCCTGGATCTCCAGCCCTCTCCCGCTTCCTCCACGTGCCCTCTCCTGGACTTCTTTGCCACGCTGTCTCTAGGCTGTCCTCTTTCGTCTTCAGTGCTCCTCATTCTTTTTCTGGTTTTCTCTTAACTACACTCATTCTCTGAGAGCCATCCGGGCTGTCCTCCCCAGTCCCTGCATGGATAACCTCTTTTCCTTTCTGACTTCCGTTCCACGCTGCAAACCCATCCTTCCCCTGGTCTCATGGATACTCTCCTGGAGTATCTCACGACAGAGTCAGGTTTTCCCAGATAGGACTGGTCTGTGCCTTAACGCCCTTGTCCTCTGCCCCCCACTTTGGAATAGAAGTCAGCGGCCTGCAGCCTGACACTTGAGCATCTGCGTTTTATTTGCCCTGTTCTTCTATCCCCCCATCCTCCCCATCCATGACATCAAACCCTCACCTTCTTTCTCAAAACCGCCCCAGCTTGCTTGCTTCCAGTTCAATGGCCCCCACCTTCTGCCTCCCAGATCCTCTCCCTGCGCTTCCCCCGACCCCATCAGAAGACTTTGCCACACCACAGCTCTGGCCCGACTGCCACGTCACCTTCAGGGTAGAAGAAAATCCGAGCTCTGCTGGATATTGAAGTCCTTTCCAGATGGAACCCCTGCAGATCGCCCGTCTTCTTTCCTTTCCTCACCCACTTCCTTCTCCGCTGCACCGCCCTCCTCCTGTGCCTCATCCCCTCTGCAGAGAAGCCTTCTCCCAACTGCCCTTGCTAAACTTGCACGTATCTTGAAGACACAGAGCAAACCCCACTTCTCTGAGAAAGACACCCGGATCGCACGCCCCCACGTCTCCCTTCCACACTATCTGTGTAGCATTTCTCGTCTGCTGCTTTCCCAGCCCACGTGGAGCCACAGTCCGGCTTTATGGTCTGCACATGTGTCTTTGTCCCCCTAGTTAAGCTGTTGGACTCTGGCAGGACAGGGCACTTGGGATCCCAACTGCATCCGGCAAAGCATTTCCCTCTCTCTGTGTGCCGCTCATGTTATCACTTAATTGGTATTTTAAATCAAATAGACTGGCTTTTTAAAATTAGCTTTGTCTTCAGCAATATCATCAGCGAAATCATGGCTGTTATGCTAGTCGTATGTTTTTCTAAAGTAAAGTAACGAGATACTTTGTTCACCATGGAACAAAGCGTGTGGTGCTCTCTAAAAATCACCTTGCACACACAGGTGGTGTGCACCTACTCTTTGGGAATCATTGGCTTAGCCTGGATCTCTCTCACGTCCCAGTAACAGGCACTCGGTCAAGTTTGCTTAATTGCGGTGCTGGGATGCCAGCATCTCTCAGGGGCTGACTCTGAGGTTGAGAAATGATACGTGCTGTCTGGCCTGCACAGGGAAGAGTCCACCATCCTTTTTAGGGCATGGGCTTTTCTAGAAGCATCTTCTTTGTGCTCTTCATTAAATAAATAGGAGATAAAAGTGGAAAAGGCATTTTTGAAACCAATAAGCTGAAACACACAGAAGAAAATAGATAAATCTATAAAAGCAAACTGCTATATAAATACTAAAACAAAATAAAGATTTTGAAAAAAAAAAGACATCCATAATAGTCAATTAGGGGCTATGGGGTCAAAAGGGACTTTAAGTTTTATTTAACAGGTACTTAAATAGCACTTGTTATGCTAAACTACAAAAACTGGTCTTCATAGAATGCAGATTCATTTTACAGATGAGGAGACTGATGTGTAGAAAGTAATTAGTAGCCCAAGGTCACGGAGGTGACAGAACTTGGATTCAAACCCAAATACCATGCCTTTTACACAGGTTAAACAAACAGTACAAAAGGGAATGCAGAGAAATAAGGTCCTCCACCCTGACCCTGAGTGCCCCAGTCCCCTTTCCCCAAGACAACCTCTGTCAGCAGAGTCTTGTGTATATTTGCAGAGATACTCTGTGAATATCCTTCCTCTGGATGCAACAGATGTTGCTTGTTGTTTTTAATGAGTAAGAAAATAAATTATAAAATTTCTCATTAAGCTTATTTATGGGTGTCAAACTTCCTCAGGAGCCAATATTTTCATTCGGAGGAATGGAAATGCTGATCTAGGAGATAAGTTCGTGTTTTTTTCTTTCAAAAAGAAGCACGTGAAAATAAATCACTCATTCTGATGCTTTTATTATCGACCATTGTTTTTGAGTAATCTAAAAAACAAGCGGACACTAATGCCTATCAGTTTTGTATTCTTCAATGAGTTTGGCAAAGACTTACTGAGTGTTGTTTTTGAACTAACTCCTTGTTAGGTGCTATGGAGCAGGGATGAAAGAAACAGCCTCTGTCTTGAGAAACGTCCGTCCAGTGTGGTGGGGAAGGCGGAAGAGCAAACCATCCCAAGCCCCAGAGATGAGGGCTGTACATGGGGAATGTTAGGGTTCTGGGTTATAGGAGAGGGCTACCAACCCATGCTAGGGCCAGAGGGGAGGCTTCCTGGAGGAGGGGACCTTCAATCTATGTCTGGAAGGGCCAGTAAGAGTCGGCCAGAGGAGAAAGAGAGAAGGGAATTCAAGGCAGGGGGAACAGGAAGGCAAAGGCTTACAGGGAAAAAGGAACAGGGCCAGTTTGGGTTTGGGGTCCAGCTCATTGCTAACACCAGGGTGGGTTATGGAAGTCAGGAATCATCTAGAAAAACAGGCAGGGATGTCAAAGGAGGTCAGAAGGGAAACGCCTTCGTGCTAAGGGTGACTTAGAGACAACAGGGTGGAAAAGTCGCATCCACAGGACCTGGTGACCAGCTGGGTGTGCTGCAGGTAGGGAGTGGGGGGGGTGCGGTGCCAGAGCCATTCAGGAGGAGGGACAGGTTGACCTGGGGAAGGACAGTGCACTGGGATTGTGTGTGGTGAGTGGGAGGCCCCTGCCGCTCGGCCAACAGAGGCGTCTGGGAGGCAGCTGCCTCTCCGGGTCTGGAGCTCAGGGCACAGGAGTGGGTGTGGGAGTGGGTTTGTGAAGCGGTGAGGGGGGGTGAGCAGGCTCAAGGGCAGAGGAACAATGGCATTTTAGGTGTGATGGAAGGAGGGCCCAGGTGTGCAGCCAGGGAGGTGGGGATGTGACCAGGACCCCGCAGCAGGAGAGGAGGAGAGAACGGCGGGAGAGGACGGCAGCTAAGAAGGAATAGGCCAGGAAAGGGTGTGTTGGGTTTGGCAGCTAGGAGTCTGTGGCCTGGGAAGAGCAGCTTCTGTGGACGGCAGGAGAGGGCCTGCGGACGGGCCAGCAACTTGGGCGGCGTGGGCCGAGGCTGGGGGCCTCTCTGGCTTCTTTGAATGATAGGGTCACATTTATCAACTGCTTACCGTGTGGACAGGTACTGTTTTAAGTGCCTTAGATGGGTCTTTTAATTTAGTTCGTTCAACCATCCTTTGAGGCAGGTACTACTCCTATTTCCATTTTACAGATGAGAAAACTGAGGAGCAGGAAGTTTAAGTAACCGAGTTCACACAGGTAGCAGGAACAAGTTCCCAGGTGGAGTGGGCACGGTGATTATAAGAACTGTTATTTTTGCTGAAGGAAAGTAACTGGTAGAAAGGAAAAGGTCAAAAACATGTGAGGAGGAGGGAGGGCTGTTGATAGAGGAACACTTCCCCCCTCCCAACACCCCCCCCCCCCCCCACCGCCAGCCCTTGGAGGTGAGAAGCAGTGGGGTCTGGAGAGGGTGAAGGGGGAGCGAGAGGTGGGGAACGAGGGGTAGGGGCTTGTGAGGATGCTTGAGGGGGTGGAGGGAGCTGTCTGGGTGGCAGGAGACCAGGTCTTATGCTGAGAGAGAGGAGGGAGGTGGAGGGTGATGGGTTTGTGTCCTGCCTATCCTTCTCACTGCCAAGCCAAAAAGAAAAATCCAGTCCTGGTTTGGTCCTTCCAGTGATTCTAGTTCTGGTTTAGACTTATTCAGTGGGTAGACCTGCTACGTCTGGAAGCACCAGGAGAGGCCTTTAAGCGTCCTTTGGAATGTTGCTTTAAATTCTGTGATTGCTTCTAAGCTTGCTCAAGTATTTCTAAAAGTTAGGGTCATCAGAGTTCGGCAAAACAAAATAAAAACCCATCTTCCCGGGTCCCGTGTGTTACTGGGGCCTTGCATCAGGCCACCGAAGCACTGCGGGTGCTGCGGGTTTCTCCTTCTCCGAGGTTGTAAAAGCACCAAGTGTGTAGATCTGTCAGGAAAACCATGCCTTATTTTACTTTTATGGGCTCTTCCCAGGCAGTAATTTTGGCTGGAGGCATTTAAATTATGTAAGGATGGAACTCACTTTTATAGACTGTGTAGAGATTTAGTTCTAGAATCCACCCAGGATCTTCATAAGGATCAACTGAGGATAGATATGCAGACTTTAATTCTTAATGCGAATTGCTGTTTTTTAAATTGAGGTAAAATTGGGATAATGTGATTTGCATTTTTAAAGGCAAACACCTTGGTGCTAATCTAAAAGGTTGCCTTTTTGGTGTGAAAATTTGGAAAGTAAAGAAATACTGAATTTTTAAAGAAATCACATGGACCCTTACCCCCCAAAGTAGCAGTTAGTTTCCATTTGCCTTTGTTTGGTTCTCCCTAAATTCTGTAGGTTTTGGTTCATTGAAACATTCGTTTGTGCATTCATTCATTCATTTATTCATTCATTCATTCATCTGTGTCATCTGTTGATATTGATCATGTACCAATTTGGGGGGCAGGGAAAAGTTTGACTAAGATAGTCTCTGACCATGAAGTCCCAACCCCAAGTTTCAATTGCTGGGTTTCTCTGGGGTCTGGGAAGATGGGACAGGGACTTTTTTCTCTGCGCAGTTCCTAGGATGGTGCCTGCAAGAGCCCTGATCTAGACACCAACTGGGATTTACTGAGTAGGTCTCCATGGTGGTCAATGAATGGATTAACGAAGGGCAATCCTGCGGGACCGCATAAGGAACCAAGGTTCCCCGGGGAGTAAAAATGACAACTGTTGCATCCAATTTAATGTTATTGCCCTCTGAAAAAGTTCAGGAATTATTATTCTCTGAAGGATACGTTTCTTTCTCGATATGTCACTTATTATTGTTCTTTTAATTCTTTCTAGCTGCTGGTTGGGATTTTGGCCTTCATAAGTGGAGTGCTATCGCTAATGCTTCCAGAAACCATGGGGATGCCTCTGGCAACGACTTGGGAGGAGGCTGCCAAACAGGATACAGAAAAAGAGAGTTCAGGCAAATTATTTCCCACAACCAAAAATACTGTGTTGGAAAAAATGGAAGTCATTGACTCCGAGGTTTCTGGTCTTGGTGAATAAATGTGCTGTGTTTACTTTAATGACTTCATATTAGAGGAATATTATTCTCATCTCCTGAATGTCATTTGTATGTCTTTAAAAAAAAATTTTTTTTTAAAGATTTTATTTGAGAGAGAGAGAATGAGAGAGAGCACATGAGAGTGGGGAGGGTCAGAGGGAGAAGCAGACTCCCCGCCGAGCAGGGAGCCCGATGCGGGACTCGATCCTGGGACTCCAGGATCATGACCTGAGCCGAAGGCAGTCGCTCAACCAACTGAGCCACCCAGGCGCCCTTAAAATTTTTTTTTTTTGTAAGAAAATCTTAAAACAATTGTTTTGTAAAAGTAAAAGAAATAAAACCAAGATGAGAATTCTCATTTTTTTACACTGCTTTATTACTGCCATAAAAGATTTCTCCCTATGTGTTCTTAAATGTTACTGATTCTCAACCGTCCCCCTGCCTCCAGCCATACAGGCCCGAGAGAGTATCACACCCTCCCATCAGGACCAGGGTCCCCCTGCCCCCTGGGGACTGGGAAGAGAGGGCATGGGAGCTTTCAACAAAGCCCCTTGAAGATTCTATTTCTGATATTCCTTCTCCTCTTACGAGAATCATAGCTCTAAATTCAAATTTTATTCAGAAATGCCCGGTCAGCGCACCTGGGTGGTGCAGTCGGTTAAGCGTCTGACTCTTGGTTTCAGCTCAGGTCGTGATCTCAGGGTCATAGGATCAAGCCCCACTTTGGGCTCCACGCTCAGTGGGGAGTCTGCTTGAGATTCTCTCTCTCTCTCATTTAAATAAATCTTTAAAAAATGCCCTGTCAAAAAATGTTTGTCTTCATAATTTAACCATAAAAATAATAGCTACAGAAAAAGGTCTCTTGTTTCCCTGCACCCTGAGGCAAAGAGGGCTTGAATGAGCATACAAATGTGTTTTGTGTCAGGTCTAGTTAAAGGGCACCTGTCTGCTCGGGGCCAGGCATGAGTTTTCTTTTTTTTTTTTTTTTATTCTTATGTTAATCCCCATACATTACATCATTAGTTTTAGATGAAGTGTTCCATGATTCATTGTTTGTGCATAACACCCAGTACTCCATGCAGAATGTGCCCTCCTCAATACCCACCACCAGGCTAACCCATCCTCACACCCCCCTCCCCTCTAGAACCCTCAGTTTGTTTTTCAGAGTCTATCGTCTCTCATGGTTCGTCTACCCCTCCGATTTCCCCCGCTTCATTCTTCCCCTCCCGCTACCTTCTTCTTTTTTTTTTCTTAACATATATTGCATTATTTGTTTCAGAGGTACAGATCTGAGATTCAACAGTCTTGCACAATTCACAGCGCTTACCAGAGCACATACCCTCCCCAGTGTCTATCACCCAGTCACCCCATCCCTCCCACCCCACCCCCCCACTCCAGCAACCCTCAGTTTCCTGCAATTAAGAATTCCTCATATCAGTGAGATCATATGATACATGTCTTTCTCTGTTTGACTTATTTCACTCAACATAATACCCTCCAGTTCCATCCACGTTGTTGCAAATGGCAAGATCTCATTCCTTTTGATGGCTGCATAATATTCCATTGTATATATATACCACATCTTCTTTATCCATTCATCTCAGGCATGAGTTTTCTATTCTGACATTCTTATCTTTCCTAAAGTTGCCAAATTCTCTCCCTAAGTCTCCTGCACAGTACAGAGAAGCTGTGGCATTTTAGTGCATTGCAAAACTTTTGTTTGCAGTTCATCCAGGAAACTGACTTTAAGTACCATTTGGATCTGTTACCAATGTAAAAAAAAAAAAAATAATAAGTATTTTTGCCTTGAAAAATCTTTTTTACAGGAAGATTTCACTCTTTTTTTAAGTACTAAATTTTGTTTCCCCAACTTCACCTAAAACCGTATTTTGCACATACGTTCACTTTAATATCCTGAATATTTCAACAGCAAAATTATGGCATTACCTTACCTGTTAGAGGAACACATTTCAGACAAGTGTGCCATAGGTTTGGGATTTTTCTTTCCTATGGTTTCATCATTATTTTTTTCTTTGCTCTTGAAATTTAGCTGTTGGATATGCCTATGTCTAATATATTAGAATTGGTGAAGTATTAGTGTCAGGAGCAGAGGCAAGTAAAAGGAGGATTAAGACAACTATATAGATACAATTGTTTAAAAAGCATTATTGGGCGCCTGGGTGGCTCAGTCGGTTAAGTGTCTGCCTTCGGCTCAGGTCATGATCCCAGGGTCCTGGGATTAAGCGCCCGCATCAGGCTCCCCACTCAGTGCGGAGCCTGCTTCTCCCTCTCCCTCTGCCCCTCCCTACTGTTTGTGCTCTCTCTCTGCTCTGTCTTGCTCTTATTTATTAAAAAATAAAATAAAAAATAAAAAGCATTACTAAGAGGAAAAAAGGGATTTGACTTGAATTATTTAGGCTTTTTATATTAATTCAGTTCCCTGGATAATTCCTCAGTTCTTCACTTGGCAAACAAAAAATAACCCCCCATACCTCTCTCCCTTTGTGAAAGAAAACAAATCAACAAGAGTATATGAGAGGGAGATATTTCTTTATCCTTCCTCTCACCTCTTACTGTGCCTCTTTTTCTTTTTTTCCTTTCTCTTCAGCCTGTTTTTCTACTGATATTTAGGTTTTTCCTCTCAATTCATCTTTGATATTTTCTTGACTTTCTTTTTACAATCCGCACTAGTTTGCTCAGGCAGCCATCACAAGCTACCACGGCCTGGGGGGCTTCCTCCTACCACCGAAAGATACTTCTCGCAGTTCTGGAGGCTCCAGGCTCCCAGCTCCAGGCTCAGGATGTCTGCAAGGTAGGTTTCATCCTGAGGCCTCTTTCTTGGCTTGCGGGCAGCCAGGGTCTCTCTGTGTGCTCACTTGGCCTCCTCCGTGCACCTATGCTGGGAGGAGAGAGAGAGAGTGAGCTCTCGGTGCCTCGGAAGGGTACTAACCCCATCACGAGAACCCCGCTCTTTCCGCCTCGTCGGACCCTACAAACGTTCAGTCTGTAGCACCCATGTACGTGTTTCTGTATTAGTAAGAGTCCGGTCAGCAAAACAGAAACCCTCCGAGCTATTTCCAGCATAGAAGAATTTAATATCCGGAATTAGTTACAACAGTGTGGGGAAGACTGGTGGAACAAAACGGAGAAGGAGAAGTTAGCTAGAGGCCAGGAAGCCATTGCCCGCGCTGGGCTGGGAGCCCCCAAGCCTCTATTCTCGGCTTCCACTGCGCGTGCAGAAATCAATTTCTGCTGCTGACCAGGAGCCCAGGAGCCCACACTCCCACCGATGCTACGGAAACTGCCCGGCACGGTTTCAACTTGAATCGAGTTGAATTTTTAGATTAATTTAGGGAAAATTTACCTTGTTCCTGGTAGGGACTCTTCCATCCATTATCGTGAGTTACGTCTTCGTTTACTCAGGTTATCTTTAATGTCTTTCAATGAAGTGCAATTCACAAATCATGCACATTTCTTGTTCTACTTATTTTGGGGTATATATATTTTTCACTAGCAGTGCTGAGTTTCTAATATATTTTCTACTGCTTATTGCTGGCATCAAGGGAGGTGATTGGTTTTTCTATGTTGTTGTTATATCCAACAATCTCGATTAAAAAAAATGTTTTTAAATCAGTAGGGATTAAAAAAAAGCTGTATTGGGAAAAAAATTGGGCTTTTCATCATAACAATTACAAATATTAGTCATACAGGAGGCCAAACATACTTTGTTCCTCCAGCATTTCTCAATATGCACAGCCTTCTGATTTTATACCTGAAAAATAGTGATGTTAGATATCTTTAATAGTTGGAAACAAGTCCTGGCACATCAGATCTGTCTCTAGTTGTAAATATTTCAAGGAGTACTTTACCGCAGCACTGGGAAGCTCAGAGAACAAGCCACACACAAGTAGGTGAACTTGAGGCAGGTGACCTTGTCACCAGATCTGTTCAACGGAGGTCTAGGCATCCACCTGACTTCAACAGGCAGTTATTGTGAGAGGTGGTAGAGGCTAGTGGGGGGAAGAACGCCCTCCCACTTAGGCAAATCAACTTCTCTTTATCTCAGCCTTCTCATGTAAAAATTCAGGATGAAAATAAGATGTCCCTCATGGGACTGTGAAGATGAGATACTATATCCACATTACTTATCCACCCTGATCCAGCTCTGATGCTGTTTCTCTTTGCTCCGTACCGTAGATGATTCCACCGCTCGGGCAGGGAGTGTGGCAGGTGTCCTGCCCTGTCTTGGTCTTGGCCAGTAGGCGTTGGAGGTCCATTCCGTCAATACTACAGCATGCTGTCACTGTCCTGGGTTGATTGTGCCCTCCAACACGTGTTGTTTCTCTCTTGAGGACTCTGCAATGCAGATTGTTCTGGCGACTGATTTTGGCTCACAATAGCTGTAGCGAATGCCTCCTATGAAGCCAAAAGAGCATGAACTTCAGGTTCGCTTCCCTCCCTCACACAGGCTCTTGTGAGAGACCTCCATAATGGGTTCATCTGGTCAGACGTTTTTGTAAAATTTTGTAAATTTTGCAAAAGTAAGATAAATTCACTGCAATCAGTTAAGACCACTGTCTCTTTCTGCTCTGTTTTCCTTCTGTCACGTTTCCCCTCTGTCAGATGATATCAAAGTGACCAGAGGCATTTTTTTCTCTAATGATTTTGTAAATTTTTTTCTTATAGAGGACTCTGAAAACTGTATAAACTTCAAAAAAAAAAAAAACACCCAAAAAACTGTATAAACTTTAGGCCCCACAAAAGCTGAGTCTGCCCCTCCTCCTATCACTGTGTTGTTAGGGAAGTTCATATTGAAAATATACTCTGAATGTATTCTGTGGCCTTTCTCTCATGCTTATCAAATACTTACTGAAAGCATGCTAAACACAAAGGGTTTATTCTATAAAATGACATATCCAAAGGGGGTACTTCATAAATTCCTGTAGGTGGTGAAGAGGAATATTTTCTTATTCAAGATTGTTTAAGCTGACCATGGACGCCAGAGTCCATGGTAACTTGCCCCAACAGAGATGAATTATCTGAATTTGCCAGAAGTCAGTAACAGCTGCTTGTTTTATCTCTAAAGTCCACATTGCACCAGTATTTACTGACAACTGCTAGTTCCCTAAGTAAATTCATCTTCCTCATCCATTCCCTACCTCTCCCTAGGCTTACCTACTCCATCAGGAGATTTTCATGGATGTTCCAGTAAGTGAATCTTGAAAGTCAAATTATTTTACAGAGAGAAAGGGTTCAGTTATAGATTCTGCCCTACCCCTGTGTCTCAAGTCAGGGCTGGCCAATGTATCAGAGAATCAAGTCACCCTGAGCTCAGTCCTTCCCTGTTTCCTTACCCCAACCTGTAGCCTACATGGCTGAATCCCTGGCCCCATGAGCCTTGCTTCCTTAATATCCGTCTAAAACATTCAAGTTCTGTTGGTTTGAGGCTCTTTATTTACTGGCGGACTAACACACCAGCAAGGCTAACACATCACAAGCCATTGACGCCCATGGAGAGCAGAGCAGGAGGGGCTGGGGGACCATGCTCCAATACACAGCACAAGGGAGGCCCTGTGGACCTCTAGAGCCTGCGATAAAAAGTCTCTGAAAAATTACTGGGGAGGAGTGTGATGCTGAGCTCACCTGCAATCTCGGTGTGTGGGGGGGGTCCCTTCAACTTTTTGGACCTCAGCCACTTGCCTATAAAATGATAAAACAAGACCCCACTGGTTGGCCCCTGATCTCCCTTTTACTCCCACCCTCAATAACACCTAATTCAGTTTTCCTCTCAGTTTTCCAAATGACCCCTCTTTCAGGCGATATGGTTATAGTTCTGTGGAGCAAAAAATAAAAGACCTATTAGCTGTTTATACACACAGCTTGTGTTCTTGGTTTCATTTCTAAATGTTTCCTCTTCTTGCTTTCAGAGGAAAGTAGAGTCCTACCCTGGGCAGGGATTAAGGAGCATTCTCAGGTATCCTCCATGGCTCCCATTGCTTTTTCAAATGATGTCTTCCATCTTGGTCAGCTGTCACACTCTGCTCTCACGCATACCTCCCCATGGAGACACATGCTGTTTCCTCAGCTCTCTTGAAACTTCCTGCCTCTGTGACTTTGCTCACCTTCTCCTCCCTCTTGATAATTCTCTCCCTCCTCTTTTTTGTCCATTCACATCCCACTGATTCTTTGAGACCTTCCTCATTTCCCATCCTTTCTCCTGGACTGGCCACGTGGGTCCACCATGCTTCCCTCTCTCTGAGCCCCCACATCACCTACAGTAACTGCTACATATTAAAGGACTGTCTTACTCTGCCTTGTTTCCATTCTTGAGGGGAGAAAACATCAGTTTAGAAATCCTTAAATCTCTTGTAGTCCCTGCAGCATGCTTTGGACAGAGCAAGTGCTCCATAAATGTTGGTTGATTTTATAGCAGGTGCTCGATAAAATATATATGCCACACTCACAAAGAATGTTACATATTTTAACTCAGCAGATGCTTACAACAACTTATATGAGAAATTAGCTCACTCTCAATTTTCAAAAGGGGAAATCAAAACTCAGAAGTTAGGTGACTTGCTCAGGTAAAACAGACAGGTCTCGATGCCAAAGTGTGCACTTTGGTTAAGACCTTGAGCCTTGGGGTCTGACACTCAGACTGGGCTTTGTTACTTAGGAGACCTTGGGCTCTTCCTTATTCTCTTGGAGCCTCAACTTACCCATCTATAGAATGGGGATAATAATAGTATCTCACTACCTCAGAGGGTGGTTGTGTTATATGTGTCCTATGTGCATGTAGCCCATGATTAATGCTAAATACATATTAGTTACAATATTATTATTATTTTGATTCATCAGACTGCTTCCCCATCAACAACTTCTTAATTTTCAAGTGTCTACCACATGGTGGACACTCAACAAATTTTTGAATCTCTGGACTAAAGAATCATTTGGTTTTTATCCTCGATTATCTCCTGAGTAATTTTTCCAGCTGCAATCAGGTCGTCTTCTTAGTGATCCACAACACTATTCTGCCCTCACCCTACCCCCACTCCTGCCCCAACCCGCTGACCCAGAAGAGACAAATGAGGAAACCAGTGTGGCTTCTGGCCAGAGCTTGCTGGAAATTGGACAGATTCACCTGTTATTTACCATGCCTACAAATCAGTTGGAGAAGTCCCAGACTGGTGGCAAGATGGAGAGGTTTGTAAACTAGAAAGAGAAGAGCTGCTGAGGGTGGACCAGCTCCCAGGGGTTCAGCAGAGCCACAGTTCCACGGAGCTTACAAAATGAAGTTAATCCCTCCTTTCTCCAGGGAACTAAGTTACAGAGACACGGGGGTATGGGCCAATGGAGAGGAAGATTAGAGGAAATGTCCTCAATAAACTCCCCAATGGGAAGCAGTTTTACTTTCCCTCTGTCTCTCAGGGCACCTGACCAAGCGCTCACTGGGAAAACAAGTGTTGATGCCAGAGCCTTCTGTGGGTTCCAAGACCGCTTTTTCAGAGACAGGTACTTGAATCCTTCTGTTTGCAGCTCAGGGGTCATTCTGTACGTACTCTGGGGGTTTGGGGCTGTCTTAATGGGATCAGGTGACTGTGATTCACAAGTCACTGGGCCAGGATGCACCCACCTTGCTGGCTCCCTTTTCTCCTCCCTGGCAGCTGGCTGTTCTCAGCCACAGATTGCTTTCCCTCTCAACTTAATTTATTAGAGCTATTTTGAGAAAGTTGCTGGGCAGGGGAGCCTGTGAAATAGGAAAGCCAGCAAAGGGATATGTGGGTGCCTTCTTCCTCCAGGGGACATGAGCGGGGCTATGCTCTTCCAGCTTGCCCCCACCCCTCCACTGGTCTCTCCCTTGCCCCAGACCCTTCCCTCTGTCCTGGCAATCCTGTTCCTTCTCAGCTAGCCAGCCCACTGGGGAGGAAGCAGATTAACTAACGGCTGAGGAAATGCATATACTGCTTGAGACATAGAAATAACACACATTAAACCTCATTGGAGGACTTTAAATTATCATGGAGCCAGAGACTGTCAGAGCTGGAAGAAACCACTGATAGGGTGCCTGGGTGGCTCAGTTGTTTAAGCGACTGCCTTCTGCTCAGGTCATGATCCAGGAGTCCCGGCATCGAGTCCTGCATCGGGCTCCCTGCTCAGCGGAGAGTCTGCTTCTCCCTCTGCTTCTCCCCCCTCTCATGCTCGCTCTCTATCATTATCTCTCTCAATAAATAAATAAAAATCTTTAAAAAAAAAAAAAGAAAGGAACCACTGACAGCTGAGCTCTGCCATGTTTGCCCTGCTCACAGCAGAACTGCCCAATGCCCTCCAGGAGAGAGGTGAATTTTGTGGGCAGGTGGCCATGATCTGCAGGAAAGGGCAACTGTGCCAAGAGGCACATTCATAGGCTGGCTTAGCCCAGTGAGCTCACCTGGTTCTAGAACATTGATAAAGATGACATTGGCCAACTGGAATAATTGCATTTTCTCTCTCTGGAGTTTCAGCCTGAGACCCACAGAGAGAGTTAGAGAGTGGGAACAGAAGTGGAAAGACAAGCAGGAAAGCAACAGTAGTTGGGGAAGCTGACAGCTGAGCAAGGCTCAGCAGGCTCCTGCTGCTCAGTGGTGAGGAGGAGGGAGGGTGTCGGGCCCTCATCAACCCTGTAGTTCCCAGGCTGGGTGCCAGTCTCAGGCTTCTGGATGTCCGCCTCCTGCATTTCCATACCGACTCTCAGAAGGAGCTGCATTTGGGAGATAGCCTCCGTGGGTCTTTCTTATTTCCAACCCAAAGGAGCTAATAAAGAATTCACATGGCCTGGCTTGCAGATGAGGGAGTTGAGGCTAGCAGGACATGGGGTGCCCCCCCCGCCCGCCATTACTGAATCAGTACCTGAGTCTGCACGAAGGAATCCAGGTTCAAGCACGGGGGTTAGGGGGCGGGGGGATGAGGGGTGTGGGGTGGGAAAGCAGTGACAGAGGCAGGGGAGAGGAGAGGAGAGTTGGTTCCCAGTTAGAGGGGCAGGAGAGGGGAACGCAGGGTTCAGTTGTTCAAACTTTTTGTCTCATCGTTATAACTAAAAACCAGTTTGTGAACAATAAGAGCTGAGTTCCAAATTTGCCCCACGGGTCATGTCCTCTCAGTGGCCGCTCCTAGGAGGTTTCTGGGAGAAGAGATGGCATCTCTTGTCCACCTTGCGGACTTCACCAAGCTTCCCAGGCTATGCCCACAGGAAACGTGGTTTAAGAAGGGGCAGAATGAGTAGAAATCCTCCCCCCCCGCCCCCGCCCCCCCGGCTCCGTGCAAACCCATTTACCTATAGTGTCATTTAAAGGCAACTTTAGGCTGGTTTTGTGTAATGTCTAAAACTCCATTGAGACCTTATTGTTCAATACCCCAACATTTAGCAGAAAGAGAGCTTACAGGGGCCTCTCTTTATCCCATGAGAAATGCTGATGGGAAAGACCTCATTTTGAGAAGCTGTGGCCCTAAGGAAAGAGTCCTCAGGGCCAGGCTGTGTACTGGATGGAAGAGCCCTTAAACAAGGTTTATAGCTCACACTATCTCTCCTCCCAGGCCCATGGATCCAGTACGGATCGCAGTTGTGGGGGCAGGAGTGGTGGGGCTCTCTACTGCCATGTGCGTTTCCAAACTGGTCCCGGGATGCTCCATTACGGTCATTTCAGACAAGTTCACTCCTGATACCACAAGCGATGTGGCAGCCGGCATGCTTATTCCTCATGTCTATGCAGGTAAGAGAGGGATTTTAGCTCCTCTGTCAGATATGACAGACGTTCTGTGGACAAGGAAAGCTGGATATGCATGTCCCTGTAATGCTGTTTTAACCTCTTCCTGGTTCATGTGTTAGGAAAGGCTCAGTTACACTGCAGGACAAACAACCTCCAAACCTTAGCTTAAAAGACAAAGGTTTGTTTCTGGCTCGAACCACAGGTCAATTGAGCAGCAGCAAGGGCTCTGCTCATCACCTGGGACCTAAATGGCTGGGTAGCTGCTGTCTTGGATGTCATCAGTACCTGTGCCTGGGGGGAGACAGCTCTGGGGGAGGGGGTCTCACCCTAGCAGTTAAAGGCTCTGGCCAGGAAGCAACTTTCATCACTTCTGATGACAGGTCATTGGCCAGCACTAGTCCCCTGCTCCCACCCCTCTGAAGGGGGCCAGGAAGTCCACTTCTCTAAGGCTCCCAGAAGGCAGCCAGCCAGAAGTATTTGGTGAAGAGCACTCATGACAACCACAACTGGTAATTCTAAGGCTTTCCACCAATACCAATCATGACCACCAGCTCAGAAATTACTTGTAATGAGACTAACTATCCTCACTTCTAAGCCAGTATACAAACAATCAGTCATATGTATTCGGGCTTAAAGATGCATTGATTTTTTTAAAAACATGTTTACACACCCTTTCCATTCTGTATTCTTCACATGAAATAGAAGGAGGAGGGAAACGGCAGTAAATAAAAACCAAAATCATTTTGCAGCCAATGAGGTTTATACTCACTGTCTCCACTTCCTCATTTCTACTCTTCCCCCCCTTTAATTTTAGCTTTTATTTTATTTTATTTTTTTAAATCAGTTACACGTGCACAGGAAATAAGCTCAGGAACCTGGTGTGTTTGCAGAATGCAAGTTCACACTTTCTGGACACCTTTCTTGTGACCAGAGTTCTTGTGTCCATTGTCCAGGAACCCCTTGGCTGACACCAGCCCTGGGTGAGTGGTCAGAAGGCTGCGTGATAGTCATGGAATCATCTGTGAAGGAGGCTCATCTAAGAGTCCATGCAGGCCATCGAGGCCTGAGCTCACCCTTCAGCTAGGTGGTTGGGGCCCCTAGATCAGAGAGTGCTTCTCTCTGGTGTTCCAGATAAGGACTTCTGTCTTCTCTTTGGGCTTCTTTCAGAACAACCCCAGTGATAACAGTGATATCTTCTGTGCTCATAAGTGTCAGTACCATATGGGGACCACACCTGTCCTACAGGGTTGCTGGGGGATTAAAAGGTAATACACATAGGGGCGCCTGGGTGGCTCAGATGGTTAAGCGTCTGCCTTCGGCTCAGGTTGTGATCCCAGGGTCCTGGGATCGAGTCCTGCATCGGGCTCCCTGCTCCTTGGGACCCTGCTTCTCCCTCTGCCTCTCTCTCTCTCTCTGTCTCTCATGAATAAATGAATAAAATCTTTAAAAAAAAAAAAAGGTAATACACATAAAGCGGTTAGAACAGTGCCTGGTAAGTGCTGTAGCAACCATCGCGATTCCTACCATTCCTCCAGCTACGGTTTTCTCTTAGCAGCACTTGAACATGAATTAGATCACCAGGCTGGCTTGTGCTATCCACTGCTGAACTGGAATTGTCCATTCTTTGGGGATGACTCCTACAGCATGCGAGTTGCGGCCACTATTTTGTTGTTAAGGTTTGAAGTGGGAACAGAGGGATGCGTTTCAATACAGCCCCAGACACTGGCTTAGCTCATTGGGGTGTAGTTCATGTGAGGTCTAATTTAGCTCTTTTTTGCAGCTTATTATTTCTTCCTTATTTCTAAGCCAGCGGCCCAGTCTGCAGTTTTGGAAGACAGTGGTGAGTTCACACAGGCATGTGCTTAACGATGACAGCACAGATCCACCATTAAAGAAATGTTTATTGGCAGTCTTGTTACAAGTTGTTATAAAACCCTGCTACTGAAATGCCCTCATTGGCCTGGGGACTCTGGGGAGCAGGCTGTCTCCAGAGGCCTTTTCATCTCTACCATGAACTCTAGGGACATCTCTCCAGGCAGAGCTTACCCAGCATCTTCTCTGCCTCAATTCCTTCGCCTCCTCTGTGGCTCCCCGCCCATAGCACCCCTCAGGATTATTGTTCCCCAGTCCCTAGATTCTCCCTCATGACCTTTCCCTACAGATCAGATGGCCAAATTCTTCACCCCATTTGGATTTGTTGGCACCTCCTGATTATGCTCGCTCTCTGTGCCTGCACTAAACACTACTATTTTGGGGCTTCAGCCATGACCCTTATTTCCTCTCTGATAGGATCTGGGTCCAACCTCTTGTGTTCTGGCAGGGATGCCCGGCTGACAGGGAGCACTGATCCACAGGACTCTGCCAGAGACGTGGTGCCTAGTGTGGTCCCTACGTGCTCTAGTGACCCGGGGAATGCTACCCTAAGCTATTGCATGAGTCCATGGAGTGGAGGGGGCTGGTGGCAATGGCAGCCTTGCATGGGGCTGCAGCAAGTCCTTCCTGAGGAGCTCAGCTCCATAATGCCAACCTTGTCTCGTCTCCGTGTATCAGAGGGTAAGGAACCTGGGCTTCCTATTGATGTATAGTCTGTTCTAGGTCTGGTTGCCCTGGGCCCCACAGATCTTCCCTTGTTACCCACCCTGTTTTCAGGCCCCAGGAAAGAGGTTCTAGGTTCTTTCTTCTATCGTCTCAACTGTGGGGCCAACTGGATATACCTCCCTCGGCCTGAACAAACTTCTGCTCAGATTGGCTATGGACCTGTCAAGGTCTGGAATATTATCTAGTGCTAAAGACCACCTTCCAGATGGTTCATATATCAGATTTTGTCCTGATTGGCCAATTTACCCTCTGATGATTAATCTTTACATGAACAGAAGTCAACAGCATATGTCAACATTCAAAACTCTGGTTGCTGATGGATTCTCCACCGCAACATAGTACCTTATCTAAATGTTCCTTCCTGCCACTTTATTTTCTCCCAGTTTCTAGGATGGGGCTTGTCTGAAGCATAGTTATCATCGCCACTTTTTTTCTGTTCTGCTTTGCTTTCCCCCGTGGTTACAGACACACCCATTCCCAAGCAGAAGCAGTGGTTTAGAGAGACCTTTGATCACCTATTTGCAATTGCCAGTTCTGCAGAAGCTGAAGATGCTGGTGTTCATCTGGTATCTGGGTAAGAGAGGAAATCTGAAGTTATTTTAGAATTTAGAATGATCTTAACGGACTTTAGAATTCAACATGGGAACTATTGTTGAGCATCTGCTGTGAGCAGAGTGCTGAGCTAGATGTGAGAGGATTTTGAAGATTTTAGGCTTTACTCCAAAGACCTCAAGAAAGACAAGTTATTAGTATATTAATTATATATATTAGTATATATAGTATCTGACTTCTAAAAAAAGATTTTATTTATTTATTTTGAGAGAGAGAGAAAGCGAGTGTGCAGGGAGAGGGACGGAGGCAGAGGGAGAGAGAGAATCCAAGTAGACTCCACGCTGAGCAGAGAGCTGAATGCCAGGCCCGATCCCAAGACCCTGAGATCATGACCTGAGCCAAAATCAAGAGTTGGTCGCCTAACCGACTGAGCCACCCAAGCATCCTTATAGTATTAGACTTTTAAACAGCCATTACAGTTTCTCATCACAAATACTATTTTGAGTTTCCTCAGGGATTATGCAGTGATTTACAAATATGGCTAAAAAAACTGATAGCAGGTAAACACCGAGCTTGGACTATGTGTGGATCATGTGGCTGATGGAAAGCCAACAGGTGTGATATTGGAGAATGAGATGTTCCAAAAAAGGAAACGTTGTAGGTAACTAAAGTTACCTTTTGAAGTGCCATTTAGGAACCATATTTTTTGTTATTAATATGATTATTATAAAAGTTAAACTTTTGTTTACATTTTTTTCTTAAGTGTATACATACAAGGATATACAGTAGTGTAACTATGCTTTAAAGTTATTGGGATTAGTACCACTTTGTATGATTATTACATCAGCTGGGTACACAGTATATTTTTTATGTTATTTTCAATTTTTAGGGATTACTCTTTTAAAAAATTTTTAAATTAACATATAATGTAGTATTTGTTTCAGGGGTACAGGTTTGTGATTCATCAGTCTTACATAATTCACAGCACTCACCATAGCACATACCCTTCCCAATGTCCATCACCCAGCCACCCCAACCCTCCCACCCCCTTCCACTCTAGCAACCCTCAGTTTGTTTCCTGAGATTAAGAGTCTCTTATGGTTTGTCTCCCTCTCTGGTTTCGTCTTGTTTCACTTTTCCCTCCCTTCCGCTATGATCCTCTGCCTTGTTTGTCCAGTTCCACATATCAGTGAGATCATGTGATACTTGTCTTTTCTGATTGACTTATTTCGCTTAGCATAATACCCTCTAGTTAGGAACCATATTTTTGAAATGGTTAGGACATTTCTATTTGATTCTTTTTTTTTTTTTAGAGAGAGAGCAAGAGTGTGGGAGCAGAGTGGGGGCTTGGGGAGGGGCAGAGAGAGAGGGAGAGAGAGAAAATCTTAAGCAACCTCCACACCCAGCGTGGAGCCGGATGCAGGACTTGATCTCATGACCCTGAGATCATGACCTGAGCTGAAACCAAGAGTTGGACACTTAACCGACTGAGCCACCCAGGTGCCCCTCTATTTGATTCTTAATATCTGATTTCAGGAGACATGCATAATTAAATGAAAGAGTTAAAAAAATCCTATTCGGCATTTCTAGTGCAGACTAACATTTAGAATATGACAATATCTTTCTATAGCTTCTTTAAAAGAGATCACTAATCATTCTGTCACTTTTATGTCTTTAATTTATGACATAACACATATGTCATCTGTGATATCCTATGTGATAACACAGTAATGCCCCACAGCTTTCTGAAGAACAGAGGGATGCTTGCTTTTTACTAAGTTCTCAAAACCACTGCATCTTTTGTACTGTTTAGAAAAACCTGTCCTCTCTCCTCCTTTGCTCAGGCTGTCCGCTGGCATTTTCTGCTAGTGAACACATCTGCATCAGGCAGATTTCTACCTTTTTCCTCTTCTTGCCCCGCTCACCATCACTAAAGGTGTTGACGTCACTAATTTCCCACAGTCAACACAAGTAACAACTTGCACTTCTTTTCTACCTTCTGAAGATGAATTGATACTCTAACTCCAAATCCAGCTGATGAGTCACATAGAAAAATTGTTCTCCTTGATTTATGGCCACAATTTGTTTTTGTCCAAAACCAATGTGATCATATCTAACTCACAAACTTTGTCTCTAAGTAATTTTTGAAAACAGTTGTGTCTAAAATTCAAATGTCCTTTCAAGACTAAGATTTTGCCACCATCGAGGATATTAAAAGGAATATACTTCAAGCTGGTCTAAAAGAGAGTAATTTATTTCTTTCACATGAGTGATTCTTGTCCCACTTGCTTCCACACACACACACACAAAAGAGAGATTTGAATCAGTCAAGTGAAGACAGGGGCAAAAATGTCCTTGAGCATCTTTGGCATAAATGTATAGCCTTATTCATCTGTTCATCTATGCATTTCTTCAAAACAATTTATTCAGCATTCACCAGTATCAGGTACTCGCTTAGGTATTAGAGATATAATAAGGAACCATTTAGTATACATTGCTTAGCATATAGTAAATGCTCAATAAATATATGTTCAGTTAATTTTTGAGAAAAAAAGACACAGTCCTGCCCTCATATAGCTTATGGTCCGTAGGGAATGTCCTAAATCTAACTAGTTGCAAATAAGACCTGAGTTATCAACGGAAGAGAGTACAGGGTATTATGGAAGTATATCATTGGAGAATAAACTTGCTCTGGGAAGTTTGAGAAGCTACCTGGAACAAAGTGATGTTTCAGCAGAGACCATCTGGATGAGTGTAGGTTAGTTTGGTGACATTGTAGAAGTGAAGGAGACAGAGACAGGGTCAGGGACACAAGGGGTGGCATTCCAGGTAGAGGGAACCGCCTAGGCGTAGACCTGAGTCTAGGGCGACTGTGGTGTGTTGGAGGGAATGAAAAACATCCAGGGTAATGGGAAGCCATTGAGATTTTACACACTGAAGTAACTGATCATGTTTACATGTCAAAAATATCCTGCCTGTGGTGTGGAGAACAGATGTGTGGAGAGAGAGAGATGGTGGTACAACCGATTAGGTGTTGATTGTGGGGACAGAGAGTAGATGGATTTGAGAAGTTGATGGGACTTGAGACTTGACAGTTGATGGCATGTGGGATGGGGAGAGAGAGAAAGTCGACATAGGTCTGGGTCTGGTTGTGGAGCTCAGGAGAGAAAAGAGGGCTCGAGGCATAGCCCCCTGAGTGTTTGGCCTGTAGACAATGATGAAGATAGAGAAGGGGCAATCTAGCCCAGGGAGAGTGTGCAGAATGAGACCGCAAGAAGGCCCAGTGTGGAACTCTGCAGCAAACAGCATTCATACCTTCCCCAGGGGCCCCTTTGAATGGATTCCTTAGAGATATATAAATTCTGGTGTGTGAACAACCACATCATGAGCAACTATGTACAGCACTCAAGTGAATTTCCTTGCTATTTTAGAGCAGCCATGATTTACAACACTTATTCCTATTGATGAAAACAGCCCAAGACTTGCAAATCCAAACACATGCTTAGCAGTTATTAGTAGTGCTATTACTGGCTTGTTATCAACCAGTATCATTCCAGCCTCATCCACCCTGGCCATGCTGCTGGCCTAACAGTCACTGAGCTCCTCCTGACAACTCAGCTTCTCTTACTGACAGCGTGAGGGGATGACCCACAACTTAACTCATAATTCACACTCTGCCTCCTCTACACCCACCATGGCTCACTCCAGTTTAGACATTTTGTTTGGAATTGAGGGCAACCTTTAAGCTTCTGATGGATGCTTACAACTTATGTAAAATGTTCTACAAGACACCAAAACCTTTCCTCAAAAATGCATAATCATAAGTCAATAAAAAAAGTCTGAGCGATAGCTTTTTAGAAAAAAAACCCGTTAAATCCAATTTTTAAAACACAACTTTTAAATGTCTTATTCCCCTCAATCATGAACATTTCAAACTTAGCTGCTGAATTATCTGAACCCAAGAGAATGGAAGAGTAGATCTTTTTCTTTTTATGTGTATGGGAATTGTGTTTTTATTTTTATTTATTTATTTTTAAAGATTTTTTTATTTATTTGGGAGAGAGCACAAGAGGGGGAGAGGGGTAGAGGGAGAAACAGACTCCCCACTGAGCAGGGAACCTGATGCGGGGCTCGATCCCAGGACTCTGGGACCATGACCTTAGCCAACTGAACCACCCAGGCGCCCCAGGAAGTGTGTTTTTAAAATGCTTTAGAGAATGTCATGTGGGGTTCACAGGTAATGTATTTCACAAAATTTCAGGAAATTTTTCCACTTATGTATTTGAGTTGGCAGATATTTCGAAGCGTTCCTACGGAAGAAGTGCCATTCTGGGCTGATGTGGTTCTGGGGTTTCGGAAGATGACCGAGGCTGAACTGAAGAAATTCCCCCAGCATGTGTTCGGTCATGCTTTCACAACTCTGAAATGTGAAAGCCCTACTTACCTCCCATGGTTGGAGAAGAGGTCAGTTGAAATGGCTCCTCGCTGCTTCCTTTATCTGTCATAGCCATAAATAACTTCATAGCTCCTCATAAAATAGGAATGGAAAATTCCCTGTGGTCCCTCAGAGCTCACCTGCAGTGTGTCTTGTTGCTCCCAATGGCCAGGGCTGTGTCAAACAATCTGAAGACAGTGTTTGTGTCACAAGCAGTAAGTGACACCACACCGATAGGAACACATCCATCTTCTTCTAGTGCATGATGCATGGTTCTTATTCATGCTGCATGATTTGGTCCCCCGCCCACCAGTAAGTAAAACCCACTCATTGACACAGTATCTTAGATTTCCTCATTTGTAAAATGGAGACATTTGGAGAGTATGCTTCCAGCTATCAAATTATATGATTTGCTCCAGTTCTTTAGACGGAGAATCTTAAGCTTATTATAAATATTTTTGAAATTTTTTTCATTAGTGATAGAGAAAATAGCTTCCTTATTTTCTTTGTTATAATTAAGACCTCTAAACCTGAGAGGTCATATCTTATCTAGATTAGGTAATTGCTTCCTCACCAAGTTCAGTCCGAAATACCTTGAACTTGCATTTTGGCCTGGTTTTCGGGACTTCCTGATTCCACCTAGTTAGGAAACACATCAAGAGCATCTTTATTTGAGACACATCAATAAATCTCTCTTTAGTCTAGAAATTGTAAGTGTATTGAGGGTTATGAAACATTGGCTTTTTCAATCCCCAAATCTTTATATTTGGTAGATAAAGAGGGACAAGGTGAATTATTGTGTAAACCTTGGAAAAGTGACAGGATAGGAGTGGCAACGATGATCCGGTCCCAGGTGTGGGCCATAGAATGACTGATTCCTACAATTCACTAATCCCACGATTCTGTGTTCAACATCTGTGTCTGAACCTGGCACTGTGTTAGAAGCTGGTCAAAAAAAAAAAAAAGGATAAAATATGATCACTTTTCTTAAGGAATTCAGAGTCTGACAGGGGTGATGGTGTGCATGTGTATGTGTGTGCACGTGTGTGTTTATACGTGTTAATTAACAATTACAGTAGCTCGCATAGTAGGGGTATACAGATTTTGAGGGTGGATTGGGAGCACAGACAAGGGAGCCTAAGTCTGTCGGGCTCATGTCAGGAGCATCACAATACATCTTTGTAGCTTTATAAGAGGTCTTCTCACTTTTACCTATTAGCTATTTATACGGGACATTTTCCTTTTGTAAGTTCCAGTTTTCGTTAGACCCACCCTTTCATGCCTTGTTCACTGGGCCTTAAACCATGTTTGCATGCTAAATTGGACCCTGTGGACATCAGCTGATAAATAAACATTTTGAGCCATCCTGTGATGAAGTTGCCCATCGGCCAACAGTCAAGTTTCAGCAGCATCATGATCTTTCCCTCTGTAGTACATTTTCCTTGTAGTACAAAAATGACTGGAAATAGGAAATTGGAAGTGTTAATGCTAGTGATTTGAGATGGAGGTACCACATACTTTATCTTAATTAAATTCAGATAAAGGGAAATTATTAGGCATGCCACAAGGGGCCGAGCTTTACTGTCATTATTATACTATGTACTATTTTGTTTGATTATGATAAAAAATGGAAGAACATGTATAAAATGTCGAGTCTAAAAAGTGAGTTGTCATTAGAGGGGTTTATAACTTGGGGGAAAGTTTCATTATTACCCCCACATCTATTGTTTGGCTCCTTTGTCTTGGACTTTTTTCTCCATGTTCAGGAAGGTCTATAGAAAACCTGGCTGGATCCCTGTGGTCTTCAGCAGATCAGGCAGAAGCAGGGAAGGGAGACTCCTGCAGAGTGTTTGTCCCCATCACAGAGACTGGCAAAGGCTGGCTTCTCTGTGTGGAAATGGCACGGGGTCAGGGGTGGTAATGGACACAGAGATAAGGGAAGTGGATGAATTCGTATAACCCTTTACCCAGATTCCTAATAGTTTCTTTGTCATTTTCACTCTCTCATATATAAAAATGCAGATATATATATATACATTTTTTCCCAGAGCCATTTAAGAGTATGTTGCAGACATGATGATGCCCCATGATTTCTGAATATTGCCATGTATATTTTCTAGGAACAAGGATATCCTTTTACATAAACAGAGTACTATGATAAAAATCTAGATATTTATATTGATACTGGAATCTATGGACCTCATTCATATCTTGCCCCCAAAAGGACTCAGTAAGGTCCTTTGAATAGAGACACTTGGTCCCCGATCCAATCGATGGTCACACATTACATTTAGTTATCATGCCTCTTCAGTCTGTAGTCTGTCTTTGTCTTTTATGACCTTTATAACTTTGAAGAGTACAGACCAATTGCTTTGTAGAAGGTCTCTCACGTGGGGTTTGTCAGAGATTTCCTCATGATCAAATTAAGGTTGTATGTTTTTGGTGGAACCCCACAGAAGGAATGTTGGCTCCTTAGCATGTCATATTAGGAGGCACGTCGTGTTGGTTTGTCCCCTTCCGGTGACATTAACTTGGATCACCTGGCCTGCCAGTTATCTCCAGTGTGAATTTACTACATTTTCCCTTTGTAATTACGAAATGCTTTGTGAAGGTACAGCTTGAAGTTGTGTAAATACCCTGCTCCTCATCAAACTTTCGCCTAATAGCTTTAGCTCTCATTCATGATTCTTGACTCTATCATTACTATAATATTTGCCAAGTGATAATTTCAGTTTTTTAGAGATTTTATTTATTTACTTGAGGGGGTAGGGACTAGAGGGGAGAGCAAGGGGGTGTGGAGAGGAAAGGGGAAAGAATCTCAAGCAGGCTCCCCCAATGCAGGGCTTGATCTCACAACACCTCACTTGAGCCGAAGCCCAAGAGTCAGAGGCTTAACGGACTGAGCCACCCAGGTGCCCTGCCAAGTGATAATTTCTAACTCCTTCCACATTTAGTTTGTTTTCTCCTATAAGGAAAAACTTTTTCCCCCTATATTTATTCAGTTATTTATTTATGTCAGTATGGACTCGGGGATTCCTATTTTATTCAATGAATTATAATCTATTAGTCTTATTATTTATTTTGATGTTCAAATTGCCTAAGATTTGGCCAGTGGGAGCCCCTTCAAGCTGCTCTTGTGTCTTTTTGACATTTCTGCATCTCTAGCACTTTCTTACTTTTGGGCACAACAGCATTCCACACACTCCAATTTTGAGAAGAAAAACATTTTCTTTTCATGAATATTTCCTTCTGTCTTTTCCTTAAAACAAACCTGATGCAATGCTACATTTTAAATTTATATATTCAATGCAGTATATTCAATGGTACTTTGTGCCAGCGGGAGCCACCTCCTGAGAGCAGTGCCACTGGCCTGATGACCGGGCAGCTAGGGTTCGTGCCTGGGAGCACGCTGCTTCCCGTCGGGTTTTAGGCGACAGAGTCAAGGAGGCTTGAGGGGCTGCTCTTGTCCCCCCTAGCGTCCTGGGGAGGTCTTCGTCAGTCCATATGTTGGATACACACATCCACCACGACAGTAGACTGGGGGGTGGGTGCCTCAGACAGACAGTACACACACACCCGTGTCCCACCAACCCCCCATTCTATCCTTTCAGCACTGTCTTGGGTCCCTAATACCTTCCTCTTCCTCCTGTGCACCCCCCTCCCCAAAGCGAGGCCTGCGCAGATAGCACAACAGGGCCTCTCTCCGTGGAGATCAGCTGTCCTCTCTTCCCTCAGGGCCTGACATCTGGCCAGAAAGCCAACGTGGGGGAGGAAGAGAGCCACGTGTCCCCTTTCCTCCCGAGGCAGGCTTTGTAGGGCAGGGACTCCTCCATGCCCAAGGCAAGCCTTTCAGGCAAGGATTTCAAGCCAAGTGAGAGGCAGGGTGGCATTGTGGTGAGGGGGTGGGACCCCTGGGCCTCACTCTGTGGGCTGCCACCTGCTCTTCTCCACCAGGGCAAACCCCGCTGGGAAGCCACACAATCACTTCTTGTTCCTTGCACTCAGGGTCTGTTGTGCGCCCTCCTACACCCCTTCTACACAATGGGAGCGTTCAGCCTACAGTGTTCTGACTCAAAAACGGGCTTTTCACTCAGCAAGCAGCACAAAAATGTCTCCAACGTAAGCTCCAGCCTTCTGAAATAATATAAACTTTCAGGAAAGACCAAAAAAAAAAAAAAATGTTTTTAACCAAAATTGAGATCTTCAGCTTTTTTCGAAGAACAGAAGGGATCATCTCCCTCTCAAAAAGAGAAACGATGCCCAATAATATCCAGAACAAACAAAAGAACAAAAACCCCTCAGAGGTTTAATCAGCCATGCAGATCATGTTTTATATCCTCAGCCAGTGGAGTCATATTCTGCTGCTTTTTACTTGCCCCGTCCAGGAAATGAATCACAGAGGCAGTAAGTCAACCGAGCCTGTCTCTTTGCCAGACATCGTACCTAAATAAATCATCCCGGCTGGATCAGGATCGTCCTGCCTGTGACAACATCCGGAAGGCTGGGTGCCTCATTTCTGTGCTGGGGGACCCTGTAACTTAGGTGCATTGCTTTCTTTCAGGAGGCCATGCTTTCTACTGTGGCCCGGGTAAGGCGGGCGCTGACCACACTGAACTGCTCTCTCGGTACTTCCTTCCCCCGGTATAACAAGGCCTCACAGTTACTTTCCCTGTCTCCCATCTCCTGTAGCTTCTGTTCTCCCACTTGGCCTGACTCACAGCAGTGCCTCTGGAAAAAAACTCATGTGGCTCCCCAGGAGTTGGACAGAAATATGGATTGTACATCAGGAACGTGACAGATGGGCCCTGCCTTATGAATGTCCAGCTTGCAAAGGGGTCTTCCTGTACAGCAGACCCCTGCTTCCCCAACACCAACACGCACCTTGCCCCTGGAGCCCAACTGTCCTTTTCCAGGCCTCTAGGTATTTCTGCCTCCTCCCAGCACCTGTCGCCTCTGACCAGAGGAGCTGTGGACAAATGATGGTCCCAGACGCAAGCCTAATGTGAGCACCCGTTTTCTGCCTGGCTTTGCAAGGCTAAAGTGGGAGGTTACCAGCCAGGCAGGTGCAGAATGATGGTGTTTGGTTTTTCTGATGGCGGCAACAAGGTTAGCGTGGAATAGATGGAGGCTGTGTGCGATGTGGTAGCCTTAGGGGTTTCCCCTGGGGCGTCAGTAACTGCCTAAAGGCAGCGCAACAGGTGACTTGTTCCCTGAAGCCCCATCCCCTAGTCTGACTCAGGGTGCTCGGCTGCTCCCCGCCAGGACCACCCTGCCCATAGAAACCCTGAGCTCGTCCACACAAGGGACCAGAGGCCACTGCACCCCTGAATGGAACATACAAGTTCATGGAGTGGTCAGAGCAGGGATGGATATTCTGAGAAGTGGGAAATAGAAAGCAGTTGATTTTATTAGAATATGCACTGCAACGAAATGAGTGAGGAATATGGCCATCAGATGAGATCATGTGGTCAGGTCAATATTAGACTATATATAAAACACAAGAAATCCCATGTATTCTTCACCCAGATTCCCCAAACCCTAAACTTACCATATTTGCTTTATCCTTTTCCCTCTAAATGTATGCCTTTTTTTCTGAACCATTTGAGAGAAAGCTGCAGATGTGATGCCGCTTTACCCCAAATACTGAATATGTATTTCTTAAACTCAAGGCCATTCTCTTATATAACCAAGGTCAACTAAGCAGAATGAGGGCATTAAATTAACATGGGTACATTTCTGAAATCTACAGACCTTATTCAGATTTTGCCAATTGTCCCAATAATATATATTACAGCAAAAGAAAATCCAAGATCATATATCATATGTTGCAAAAATATATATTTATCATATATACTTACATATATGTGTATATATGTGTGTGTGTATATATATGCTATATATATTCATTAGAAGCAAGTGACTAGGTTCAGCCAACATTCAAAGGGAGGGGAATTAGGCTTCAGCCTTAAAGGGTTCAAAGAATTTGTGGATATATCTTGAAAACATCACCATTGACCCTCTGAGTACAAATTGTTTACATTCCTACCATATGCAAAATATGCATATATATGTAAACATATATATGTATATTTAAAATCTAACTATTATAAGCTATTTTAGGTATAGCTACACTAAGTGTCACTATGAAGGAACAGTGGACTTTTTCTCTTTTCCTCTATTTTATTCCTTATTATATGATGTAGTCTTTTGTTTGTTTCAAGTTTTTTAATTAATTAATTAATTAATTTTAAGCTTTTATTTATTTATTTGTTAGAGAGAGAGAGAGAGCACAAGCAGGGGGAGCTACAGGCAGAGGGAGAAGCAGGCTCCCTGATCAGCAGGCTCCCTGATCTACAGGCCACCCAGGCGTCCCTCAAGTTTTTATTTAAATTTTAGTTAGTTAACATGTAGTATAATATTGGTTTCAGGAGTAGAATTTAGTGATTCATCACTTATGTGCAACACTCGGTGCTCATCACAACAAGTGCCTTCCTTAATACCCATCACCCATCTATCTCATCCCCCCTCCCACATCCCCTCCAGCAACCCTCAGTTTGTTCTCTAGAGTTAATAGTCTCTTATGGTTTGCCTCCCTCCCTTTTTCCCCCTTCTCCTGTGTTCATTGGTTTTGTTCCTTAAATTCCACATATGAGTGAAAGCATATGGTATTGTGTTTCTCTGATTGACTTATTTTGCTTAGCATAATACCCTCTAGTTCTATCCACGTCATTGCAAATGGCAAGATTTCATTCTTTTTTATGGCTGAGTAATAGTCCTTTGTGTGTGTGTGTGTGTGTGTATACACACATACCACATCTTCTTTATCCATTCATCAGTTGATGGACATTTGGGCTCTTTCCATAGTTTGGCTATTCTTGATAATGCTGCTATAAACTTCGGGGTGTATGTAGCCCTTCAAATTAGTATATTTGTATCCTTTGGATAAATACCTATCCAAAGGTATTGCTGGCTCGTAGGATAGTTCTATTTTTAACTTTTTGAGGAAACAGTGGACTTCTTTGAATCTGTGTGCATAGTACTATTTGCCAAGTGAGGTTTTAAATTAGGTTTCCTTTTAATCTCATTTTCAAATAGACTGGACACAGTTAATTTTTTGATCACTGTTATTAAGGTGTCATGCTTCAGGCTTGAAGCAAGGATTAATTTTTTTAATTGACTCTGTCTAATAACGCATACAAAAGACATCACAAAATGCTTCCCAAAGCCAGCCCTACCCCCCCCCCCCCAGGTTCTTGGCCACTGTCCTCTCCCAGCCTCCTTGCATCTCTCTACATCTCTAGCAATGGCTTCCTAACTCTTCACTCTTTCTCTCATCAGTGGCTCAAAAACTCAATGCTGTTTTCCTCATTCCAGTGCACTTGAAACTATAGCAGCAGTGGGGAGAATTGTCCTCTTTCCAGCTCTGACACCTGGGGTTCCACTGCTCAGGCCTGACTCTCACCAGTTCTCTTCAAATCAGTCCCCTCAGGCTCTGGTCCTCAGGCTCTGGCCCTCGCCCCCTAACAAGCAAGTTCTAGCCAGTGTGAGGAGTCAACTGGGGAACAGACACCATGTCATCCCCTCTTCTCTCTACCCTCCTTGGTGGGCACCAATTTTACAAAAGCAATCTGGTTTGCAGAGAAGTATCCTGGCCTTCATGCAGACAGTCATGTACCCTCTCACCCCAAAGTCATCTTGGATCCTTAGAAGAGAGTTTTTACTTTGTATTTGTATAATCCACAGACCTATTTGGATCATCTTCCCAGAATAAAGGTACAAGCTTTAAAATATTACCAAAGGAGTGTCAAAATGTCTGTATTTGGCCAGATGAAAGTGCTTTAACATTTTAAATGACAAAAATGATGTTTTCCCCCAGTTTCTACTCATTAGACTCCGCAAACAATTTTGGGTCTAAGTCTCAGCAGGTGAATTCCAGGCATACATGGCTTCCGGGGCAGTATCTTGGCTCTGCTGTACCCCTTGTTCTGTCCCTGCTGAGCTGCACCCCACATCCTGCCCTGACCTCCCACTCCCAGTTCCTCCCTCCTGAGCCCAGAGGCCCAGCTCTGCGGTCAAAGCAGCCTCATCCCTCGTACTAGAGCTCACAGGGCCCTGTCTTCCCCCCGTGTCCCCTTTCCCCCAGTGGGTCTCCACACTGAACCCCCACCTCCCTATTTCTTTCTTTTCTTTTTACTCTTTTTTTTAAAAAGATTTTATTTATTTATTTGGCAGAAAGAGAGAGAGAATGCACAAGTAGGGGGAGTGGCAGGCAGAGGGAGAGGGAGAAGCAGGCACCCCACTGGGCAGGGAGCCCAATGTGGGGCTTGATCCCAAGACCCTGGGATCGTGACCTGAGCCGAAGGCAGACGCCCAACGGACTGAGCCACCCAGGAGCCCCACTCACCTCCCTATTTCGTGCTGCACAGGATTCCTCTCTTACATGGCTTAGGCTGAGGCAGGTGATGGGAGGTGGGGTGCAGGGGTGCCTCTAGTCCCATGAGAAGAGAGAGGATGAGGGGACTCCCCTTTGCTTCTGGGATGTGGTTGTGTGTGTGTGTGTGTGTGTAAAGAAGTGCTTAGTGGAGTCCTATCCCTCTCAGGGCCATACGTGCTCAGTTTCCTTCTTGCTGAACCCCCCCGCCCCCCCCTTTATGCTTCAGGCTGACATGGTCCTGCAGAGGGCTGACATTTAGGCTTGGTGAAAATGGGCACCCTTGGGTTTTAGCGTGATGACCAGGAGACATTGGTCTGGTGCTATTAGTGAGCACAACTTCTTGAGTCCCCCGTCTCCGCATTTCCTCATGGGAGGTTGGGACAAGGCATCCCCCCTATCTAGAATGAGGTCTTGCTCAGGTGTAGGAAACCCTACGGGGAAAGTCTCCAAGCTTATACCCCCAACCATGTCATTCAAAACCCCCAGAATAAAATAACTACCTTGTATGATTGTAAAAGTGCTTGGTCACCCAACATACAGCTTCCAGGTATGGTTTCCTCCTACACCCTGGTGCCCCCTGATGCATTGCCCATGGGATAACAAGAGTGACTGGGCATCACCATGTGGTTGTATCGCAACAGTACAAGGATGATGGGTCCCTGGCACATTCAGTAAGTTCCCTCCTGGGGTCAAGGCCAGGGAGGCACTCAGCACCGAAAGCCTGCGGGGGCCTTCCAATCACTATGATAATTTCAGAAGTCTCCAGGTAGAGAGTGGACTTTCATTAGTAGCAACCAGAGGGGGACCCTTGAAATGGAAGAGAAGGACATTTACATTTGTTGAATTTATACATAATATTTATAAAAACCCTGTGGACTCAACATTCTTATTCTTAGGTGATAGTTGAGGAAACAAGTTCAGTTCGGTCAAGTCCCCAGGCTGGTAAAATTCCTTTATTTCTCTGAATTAGGAAAATAATTCTGAGTTTTAATTAGAATAGTTGGAACACAGAGCACAACGGTTAACTATCAACATGTGGAATCCACAATCTATTAAAAGTAAAACCAAGATAATGTTCAAATAATAATCAACGTAAAACATTTTTTGAAGTCCAAAGGTCATTCTATTAAACCACTGAATGTAAGTGATAGATGGGTGTGGGGAGCAGGCAAACTCCTTTTGGATTTTATAGTAGCATAGCAACTATACCTTTCCCCACACTGCTCCCCCCATTAAAAAAAAATACCGAGGAACTACAATGTGTTATGTGCTGTGTCAGACTTTTTCCAGATGCTGTCTCATTTCATTTTCACAAGGAGCCTATGAAGTCAGTACTGATATCTCCAAATTATGGATGGAGGATTAAAGTTCACAGAAATTAAATAACTCGACCAAGGTCTTCTGATTGGTAAAGGGGAAAGCCCTCCTAAACTCTTTTTCAAAAGTCTTTTCTTTACATTCACTATTTTAAGGAATATTAGCACACTGCAATATGTTGGTCAGCATCACCACAAAATTCATCGGTGAATGTATTAAAACTAATGCTGTTGAACTGTACACCTAAAAATGGTTAAGAGAGTGAATTTTATGTTCTGTGTATTTTACCACAATTAAAAAAAAAAAAGATTTACAGGACCTAGATAAGCCATTTCCTTTTTAAAAATTTTTTTTAATTTATTTATTTTTGAGAGAAAGCCCACGTGCACGAGAAAGAGCGAGGAAGGGGCAAAGGGAGAGGGAGAGAAGCAGACTCCCCGCCAAGCAGGGAACCCAACCATGCAGGGCTTGATCCCAGGACCCCGAGATCATGACCCCAGTGGAAACCAGGAGTCCCACACGCAACCTACTGAGCCACCCAGGTGCCCCAAGCCATTTCTTTTTGTTATGGATATACTTGGTCCAAAATGTCATTATCAACCACAACTGTCAGTCCATCAGCTGCAAATATTTTACATTTGTCTCATGCTAACATTCCTGTGGTAGACATAAAGTGGGGGGTGTGACCCCTGTTCCAAACATCTAGTTAGGGAGACCAGAATAAAGCAAAGAAACATGCAAGAGTTAACAATATGAGACAAAATGCCTAAGGCTGCAAATTTAGGTGCTAAATACATGGCATAAAAAGAAAGGCTAGGGGATTTAAAATACGGATTGATTTAGTATTCATTTAGCAGCTAGTATGATATAAGAACTTTATAAAACATGAAAAGGACGAGACATTTCTTTTGTTTTGGATTTTTGAAACAGGTTTTCATTTAGCTTCCAGTATAGGAATCCCCAGTATCCAAGGATGCGAGGCAGTCGGTGGCTAGAATTTGGCCTGCTTGGGCCCTGGATGCGGTGGCCTTGCCCGTCATTTCCCGTGAGGGCTTGAGCAGGAAGCTGCTGAGGTTCACCTAATGGTCTCTCTCGTTCTTCCCAGGTTAAAAGGAAGTGGGGTCCTGATACTTACCCGACGAATAGGAGACCTGTGGGAGCTTCATCCATCCTTCGACATCGTGGTCAACTGCTCAGGCCTTGGAAGCAGACAGCTTGCAGGAGACTCAAAGATTTTCCCCGTGCGGGGCCAAGTGCTCAGAGTTCAGGCTCCCTGGGTGAAGCATTTTATCCGAGAGGGGAGTGGGCTGACATATATTTATCCCGGCATATCCAACGTAATCCTGGGTGGAACAAGGCAAAAAGGAGACTGGAATCTGTCCCCAGATGCAGAAATTAGCAGAGATATTTTTTCCCGTTGTTGTGCTCTTGAGCCCTCCCTCCATGGAGCCTGCGACATCAGGGAGAAGGTGGGCTTAAGGCCCTTCAGGCCAGGCTTGCGGCTGCAGACAGAGCTCCTAGCCCAGGATGGTAGGCGGCTGCCTGTGGTCCACCACTACGGCCACGGGAGTGGGGGCATCTCTGTGCACTGGGGCACTGCTCTGGAGGCCGCCAGCCTGGTAGGCGAGTGTGTCCGAGCCCTCAGAACCCCCAGTTCCAAGTCAAAGCTGTAGGTGACATGAAGTGACAGCAAATGGCCCCGGAGACTATTGATCAAAATACAATCTAAGCACCAGAACTGATTCCAATAACTTTTCCATTGCATGAAAGTTTAATTAGATATATCTTTGTTTTCAAAATTAGAAATGATGCAATATGAATCCTTAGTAGCCTTAGAACTGGTACTAACCTAATCTCGTACCAATGTAGAACGAGGCTTAAGTCTACTAATGACATAGGGCATAAAACTCTATTTTTGTTAAAAATACTTGTTATAGAATAAGATTTCTCTTAGATCCGGTGTTCAAAGCTCTGTGCTTATTTACAAGGATGCTGGAAACTGTAGGGATTTTGACATCTTTTGGCTAATAAGTCCACTGCAAGAGATAATGTATGGAAAACACTTAACTCGCTGTCAGTTGCAGAGATGCCCATGATGTTTGTGGGTTGCATTCAAGCGAGCATTATAATCCCTCTAAATAAAAGACACGGTGATCATGCAACACAGGCTTATTACATTTAATAGAAGACAAAGCATGGTTCCTCCTAGTACTTGTGGTGACCGATTCCTCCCCTCAGCTGGTCATGATGGGTAGAAGACAGGGATGAAGTTACCTATGAACATGGCATCAACTCAATAGCTGTCTGGAGTCAGTCACCTAAGGGTGGTACTTTCCCTTACGACAAATGACTGAGCACTTGCTTGTTGTGTGGTTGACTTTGCCTAAGCATTTTTGAGGATTGAGTAGCAGGGGCAGCCAAAGAGCTAATTTGCTGATTAGGATGGAACAATCATTCTGAATGAAATATATCCAAAGAGTTTTCTGCAAGCTGTAAAAAACAAAAAACAAAAACTACCGGGAAGGAGGGGAAATGTGTCATGATAAAATAAGTTTGGGAATTGCTGAAATAAATTAGTCTAACCTGGTTTCTTGACTCAGGTCTGCTCAGAGTTAATCTGTTCATATATATTGTGAATGCTCACAATATATATGAAGGGTTTTGGCTTTAGTGAATGGTAAAGGAGGTGCTATTCACTAAGGTAAGGATGCTTTGGAGAAATATATGTAATTTTAATTTTAATTTTAATTTTGGCAGGAGATGGCTGGTGTTTAGTGATAGTAAGTTCTATTTTGGACATCCTGGGGTTGTGGGGGGGAGGTGAGGTTGGCAAAGAGAAGGTGGGAAAGAGAAAGCCCCCAGCATAGCGCCATTTTACTGTTTTGTTCACTGAGCTTTTGCATGTGATTTTTTTTTTAAAGAGAACATTCGGCTGGAAGAGGGAGTGAGGGAGAGAGGAGAGAGAGAGAAAACCAGTGTGCTAGATGATCTTAATTTTTCCTTGTAGTGTTAAAAATCCTCCAGTGTGCTTCTTCCCCATAGGTTCCCACCAGGGGGTGGTATTGTATCAAATTCAGATAAGTTGGGAACTCTGAGAAATGACTAGAAATAAAAAAAATGGATACCAGCTGTGTGGAGTGACTGTGTGATTCTTTTCAGGTTTTGGAGTTTATATGCCACGAACGTAATTGTTCTGTGTAAAGTATTTGAGAAACATGCAAACTTAGGCTGACCACACATGTACATGCGTGTACTCATTGCATTCTGTGAGAAGTACTAAGTCATGATAAAATGGCATTTTAAAGAGAGGGAATAAAACATTTAATGGTTAAAATGAAGATCCAGACGGCCGCTCAAAGTAGGTATGGTTTAGTTGTGTTTACGATGGTTTGAAGTGTACTCGTTTGTGCCTTATGCCCATGGTTTAGATCCTGCAGCGTTTCCATTTCAGGTACGTAGGCTCACACTCCATGCTGCTGTCTATTTGCTACTTTAGGTCAGTCTGCTTTTATTTTTCTAGTCCAACTGAAAGATTGAAAGATTGAAGACTTCTTGATCATGGCTCCATGCCCTGATTCCATGTTCACTAATTGTTAAATATTTGCTCCCCGTGTCTCTTAAAAGTTTATTCATTTTGGTCAGCCGCTGCCAACCTGGGCTGCATGCTAGAACCAACTAGAATCACCTGGGAAGTTTTGAAAAAATACCGATTTCCAGCCTGCTGTATTAACTTAGAATCTTTGGCAGGTGGTGTGGGACCCCTGCATCAGTATTTGCTCAAACCTGCCCACAGAGTTCTAACCTACAGCTGCGGGCAGCTGAGAACTACGGAGCACTCTCCCCTCCTCTCCTCCTAGGACTCCAGAGCTCCCATAACCACGACCCCTCCCTTCCTCCTTCGTCATCTTGCCGCATGGGGTCAGGAGGGATGTGCTCTCGTAAGTGGTGTGTAGGCACTTCTGGGCAAGGTGGCCTATGGAATTGGCTATCTCCCAAAGTGGCTCCCTAGAAATGCTGGGAATTACCTTGCTGGCTCTGGGTCAGCTGCCTAGACTCAGCGGTCTTTTTCTGAAAGATGAGAAACTGAACAAACGGATGATGGCCAGACCATATATAAACCTAGAACTCTGACCCCCAGCCTGCAGCAACCAGCTCAGGAAACCAACCCCCTCGTCTACAACAAGCCACCCAGGGAGCCCGCCTGCTCTCTGTCAGATGTGCAGGAGGCCAGACTGCTATCTCTAGTAACAATCCAGAGAGCTAAACAGTCGTTTCGGAAACAGTCGGCCCCAAATGGCCAGGACTTGATTAATAACTGACAGCTGCACTAATTTTTGGCCCCTGGTCAACTTGGGAGCAAGTACAGAAAGCCTCCACGCACCCCTAACCAGTCACCCGGCATGCCCCGCTTCTGGTTAGCTCGCTTCCAGCGTCCTCATGCCGACACAAAGACCCCACTCAGAGCATAAAGTCTTCTCTTGTTTGCTACTCGAAAGCTCCCCCACTCTTCTGCCCACCTGGGAGCCATGGTGGCCGATTCCCTTGCTAGAGCAAACTCTGGATCAGTCGTTGCTGTTTTCTCGTTTTGAGGGTCTTCATTTCCACAAGGATTTCCTGTTTCTGTAAGTTGTTGTCTTCTTTGGTGATCTGTGCTAAGGCCAGAGACCAGAGTACTTCCTCCCGCCCCCCATTTTCTATTACAGACCATTTAAATTTTCTTCCCCGAACATGGAGAACAACCCATTTCCTTCTTAAATCTCTGCTTGCAAGTGTCTGACGTTTGTGGCGAGCTTGGACCGGCTGTGCCTGTGACTCAGCGGCCCCCGCGGCTTGGAGGGAATGGGCACTGCAAGCTAGGTGCTTCTTCAGCAAGCAGAGGTGATGGACGTACTTTTAGGCTTTTCTTCACTTAGGAAGAAGTTAAACAGAAAGACCATAGCCCAGTAGGACATGCTTGTATAGAAGAAAGGCTATTTTTAACAGTGACATCTATTCTTCTTTTTATTGAATAGATGCATTCAAACCAACAGATATTTGAACTAATTTTTTCTCAATCCATTAAGAGCTCTTAGAGAAAAGGAAGAAAATAACGGTGGGACCTGAACTCTCCTCACTTGTCAGATATTTGAAATGAATGTAGCACTTTCAGTAGTTTTGCTTGGTTCCTCTCATCTTTCTTCTTGAGGGTGTGAATGATGGAGACACATTTGAAACCTGTTTCCTCTGGGTATCATTCACCCTGGAAAAACCAATGAGATGTTTAAGTGGTCTCTTTCTTCTTGAAAAATCTCAGCAGTTTGCTACCAGGCCTGGGGGCTTTATTATCCTAAGTGACTTTGCTACCTATAAATTACAGCCCTAAGTGGCCAAAGGGAATGAGTTAACCAGATCTCTGAAAGAATGTAACCAATGTTTCTTCAATTATTAGCGGAACAATTGACTTCCATCTGCTCAGGGCACCCGCCGACCTGGCCTGCAGCTACGCTACCCATAATTCCACTACTCAGAGCCTGTTTCCCTTGAATTATAATTTTTACCTTGGTGCGAATTCTAGGATATCAGCCTACCCTCCAATTTTATATGTATCCTAGTATTTTCCTTCCTTACAAACCCGAGTGGTCTGGCAATGGACCTCAGCCAGTGTTGGAAATACTCCAAATCGTTTGCCTTCTCTGCCCAAGCCCACTTCCCTGGGAAATCTGCTCAGATCTGGGGGTTCACTATCTGGGCAGTATCCCCCATGCCCTGCCTCTCTGGTCACAGCTTATTGGATCAGAGGAAATGATTAGTTAGTTTGGGTTCAGTTGCAAGTAACAGAAACTCCCCCAAATAGTTGCATAAACAAGATGGGCATGCATTTCTCTCTCACATAAAAGAAGCTTGGATGTAGGCATTCCAGGGCTGGCGTGGGGACTTCAGTCAGTACCCCAAGCTCTTCCTGCTCACGCTCTGCTACTTCAAGGGTGTGGCTCTTGGGCTCTTGGCCATCACGTCATCACATCTAACCCTAAGGGAATGTCCCAGAAGACTCAGGCAACACTTTTGCTTCTATCTCATTGCATAGGATTTAGCCTCAGGCCTACGCTGAGACTCAAGGGAAGCTGGAAATGGCAGTTGTTTGGCTTGGTGACAATGTAAAGGTTAAGGTTTTAGCAGGCTCTGCTAAAAGGATCCAACTATAAACTGAGTTAAGCCAGTCAGATTCTTAAGAATTTATACTACGGGATTCTAAAACTGTTTCCTGGTAATGGCAGGCTCTGGAGACATGCAGGCTTGGGCCCACAGTCCAGGTTGTTCAGGACAGAAGAAGCCAGGCGAGAGAGGAAGCAGAGAAGAGCAGAGGAGGAAGCCCAAGGGGCCATGTACTTCTGGGGAAGCATCGAGAATGACTTCAGATCCTGACCCAGTTCCACTTCTCGTGAGGTCTGACTGGACGGTCAATTCTGCATTCCTCAGAAACCTCACATTTTTAATGACTGCTTTTTAAAAATCATTGTATTAAGGAGGGAGAATGGATAGGGGCTGGAGAGTTTCAGATTTTCCCCAAAAGAAGTTATTTTTCCTGCAGTAATTTTAATAAAAGAATGCTTTTTATGGCTGTAAGAGTAAAATCTAAACATCATGGGGCAAATCCAGCATTTGGTGACTTTTAGCTTTTGCCTAAAAATCTTATCCATTCTTTCTTATTACCAGTAGGGGACATTTTATATATCCTTATCTCCTTTACCATTGTTATCACCTATTGTTAGGATAAACAAAGTCAAAACTATCCAAACAAAGCTCTGTGTTTCTTGGGCAACAGTTTTTCTTATATTAGTGCTAGCTCCTGAATATGTTATTAGTTCCTGGTTGAGATGTTATAACCAATGATATTCTTTTCTTTTTTTTTTTTTTAGAGATTTTATTTATTTATTTGACAGAGAGAGACATAACGAGAGAGAGAACACAAGCAGGGGGAGTGGGAGAGGGAGAAGCAGGCTTCCCGCAAAGCAGGGAGCCCAATGCGGGGCTCGATCCCGGGACCCCGGGATCATGACCTGAGCCGAAGGCACACACTTAACGACTGAGCCACCCAGGCGCCCCTAACCAATGATATTCTTAGTAATGCAGATTATGTTCTTTAATTACTAGACTTGAGTTATGGCCATTTTGTATGGCAAAAGCTCATGCTGTAGGAGTAATGCCTGTATTTAATTTCCTGTCCATGGATTCCATGGAGAAATACTTTATCATAATCCTCCTTTCTCCTTGAGCCCATTTAAGTAGATTCTCTCCTTTCAACCAAAAACTCTCAAAGTCAGCTTATAAAATCATAAGTGGATCCTTGAGATGGGAAACTATCCACTAGACTAGGGGTTGGCAAACTGCTCCTGTTAAGGGCCTAGTAATAAAGATTTTAGGTTTTGCAGACCATACAGTCTCTGTTGCAACCGCTCAATTCCTCAACTCTGCCACTATAGTCAGAGGGCAGTGAGATAATTTGTAAACAAATGGCCATGGCTGTGTTCCAATAAAACTTTATTTACAAAAACAGGCAGAGGGCCAGATTTGGCATCAGGGCTGCAGTTTGCCCTGTCCTAAACTATAACCTCCATGTAGGCAGGAACATGTCTGATTCATTTAACATTTTCTACCCAACTCCAAACACCAAGCCTGGTACTCAATACACTTTTGTGGAATCGCTGGGTGAGTAAACTATCAATGTGACATTATAGACAGATTATCCCAGCTTAAATTTGAAAAAAAACTACTAAGCCTTCTTCAACAAGCTCTTTTGTTAGCTTTCTAATTGATTTTCCTTAAAAACTGTGAAAGTCTATCTACTACTAATATCTCGCAGCTTGAGTATACCACAGAGAATACTTTCATGGCCTGGATTCTCAGGCAATTGAATGATTTAAGCAGCCAGAAGGCATAGGGCAAAGAAAATTTTCTTAGGAGCGGAGCCAGTATGTCAGTGCCCTCATCAAGGCCCGCAAATCCCACTGGCATTATTCTACTGGGCTGGGACCAGGAAGGAGTGCGTGTCCTCTGGTAAGGGAAGAGATGAAGCTATGTCTCTTCCCTGCGTTTGTGGTCTCTGCAGCCTCCAGCCGGTTGTGCCTCGGATTTGGTTCCTACTAGGAGAGGAATGAGAGAAAGATAAAAAACATGGGCCTGGTGTCAGGAAACTGCATTGGCAGAAAGCTTTCTGGGTAAGCTTGATATCTTGTCCCATTTTGCCCCTCCCACATTGACGCCTGTATCCTGCTGTCCACCGAGCCTGCTGATGGCCCCTTTAGTATGTCTGGTCTTCTCCCATGGCTTCCCTTACTTTTGCACCCACTCAGATGTGAGTTAACTTCCTTGAACAAAAATTCCATTTGATTGTCTGGACCAGAGGTCTTCAACCCTGACTGTGCATGGGAAAAAAACAAAACAAAACAAAAATTTAATACGTATGTCTACCCACAGACCAAAAGAATTAGAAGCTCTTGGGTGGGGATAGCAGGCATCAATATTTTTTAAAAGTACCCTCCACCCTCATTTTGGTGATTTTAATGTGCATCCAGGATTGAAACACACAGATCTAGATTTCCAATACTGACTGTACATCACAATCACTGGGGAGCTTTTAAAAAAGATATAGCTCCAGACCTAATAAATCAGAATTTGGGGGGGGGCGGGGGAGGTGTGACCTGGGAATGTATATTTTTGAGAACTACTCTGGGAGCTTTCTGGTGAACAGCCAGGCCTGAGAACTAGGCTTTAGGCCATGCCAAGCACATGCTGGTATTTGACCTGCTGGGCTTGGGCACAGACATGTTGGCCCCTTAGCCATCTGAGCCCACAGGTAGGGCAGAGAACCGCACTAGGTCATAAGATGGAGGTGACCTCTGGCCTGCTCATGGTAATTCAGCCCGCACTGCTCAGGTCCCAAAGACCTCTGACCTGGACCCTCAGACTCAGTCCCTCAGCCAAGCCAAGCCTGATGGTGTGCAGGAGGCCCACCCTCATCCAAGCCCTGGGATGTTTAAAATGGGAGACTTGAAAATGTTCAAATGCTGGAGGAAAACTGGCCCTAGAGCAGGAGAAACTGAAGAGCCAACCACAGAGAGTTAATTGATGCACAAGATCCTTGGTGAAGGCAGGGGGAGGGGAGATGGTAGCGGGACCTCTTCTGCTGAGACAGAAGGCAAGCCAGAACAGGGGGAAGCAGATGTGGGTGCGTTTGTTGGTATGGAGTTCTCCTTGGGTGACCTTGCTGGTTCCCTGTAAAGCAGGTAGCAAATTCTTTTGCTGATAACAAGTGAGGAACTGCAGGACCGGAAAGGAGACTGAAGACAGGGGGGAAATGTTAGAAGAGGCATCTGGAAGAGGTCTGTCCATGGGGGCATGAAACAGATCACTAAGGAATGCTCAGAGGTTAGTGACCTTAAATTGATGCTGCCCCAAATCTGCACAATTCATTCATTCATTCATTCATTCATTCATTCATTCATTCATTCATTCAAGGCATATTTATTAAATGCCTACAATATGTCAGTACAGCTCCCAAACTGAGGAGAAAGAATGGGGAATGAGACAAAGGTCTTGCCTTCATGGAACTTATACTCAACTGGGAGAGATAGAGTACACACATACATACCCTAATGTACAGAGGTGTTATATACTATGAAGAAAAAACATTTTTAATTTTATTTTTTAAATTTTTAATTTTTTTTGAAAAAAAATTTTTTAAACAGGGAGGATCAAAGTCTACTATTTTATATAGAGTGGTGTGGTTAGGCCTCTCTGAGCAGGTGGCACTTGAAGGCTGAGGAAAGTGAGGGAATTACAACCCATGTGAATATCTGGGGGAAGAATATTCTAGGCAGAGGGAAGAGCAGATGCAAAAGTCTTGAGTGGAGCGTGGAAGAAGTGCAGTGTGCTTGATCTGTGTAAGGAGCAGCAAGAGGGCCAGTGTGGCTGGGTGCAATGAGCAAGAAGGAGAGTGGGAGAAGATTAGGTCAGAGATATAGACCCAGGTCAGATCATTTAGGATCTGGGGCCATGATAAGGATTTTAGATTTTGGGGTGCCTGGGCGACTCAGTCATTAAGCATCTGCTTTTGGCTCAGGTCATGATCCCAGGGTCCTGGGATCGAGCCCCACATCGGGCTCCCTGCTCTGTGGGAATCCTGCTTCTCCCTCTCCCTCTTCCCATGTTTGTGTTCCCTCTCTCACTGTGTCTCTCTCTGTCAAATACATAAATAAAATCTTTAAAAAAAAATAAAAAATAAAAAATAAAACAAAAATGTTAAGGATTTTAGATTTTGTACTAAGTGCAATGGGAAACTATCAGAGAGGGGAGAATAAGGGAATAATATGATCTGATTTTACTCTGGTTGCCGTATGGAAAATAAACTGAATGGAAGGCCAAGAAAGCAAAAAGGAAGACAGTACTCAGTGGGGCATTGCAATGATCTGAGGCTTAGATGAGGGTGGTGGAGGGGCTAAGAAGTGGCCAGATTCTGTACATATTTGGATTCTGTATATATATAACTATGGGATTGGCTAATGGATCAGATATGGAATGTGAAAATCAAAGAGGAGGTAAAACTGACTCCAAGGTTTGTGGTCTGAGCATCTGGATGAATGGAGCTGCTATGCTCGGGAGAACACTGATTGGGGAGAAGGTTTAGTTGGAGGGTGGGAGGTACAAATAAACAGAAGTGTTCAGCGTGTTCAATTTGAGATGCCTATTAGAGACCCAAGGGGAGATGTTGAGGGTGCAGTTAGATATATGAGCCTAGAGTTTAGGGGCAGGACCAGAATGGAAGTATAAATTTGGGAGTTACCAGCATATTTAAAACTATGGTAGTTGATGAGATCTCTTAGGAGGTGACTTAAAAAAGAAAAGAAGATACCTGAGGGGAGAGAAAGAAACTAACATCTATTGAACACCTACATAGAGTAGGTGCTTTTTACATGTACTACCTCTTTAACATTTCACAAGTTAGAGATATTAGACTTCCCATTTTATACTTGGAGGGACTGCAGTTCAAAGGTGAAATAGTATGTCCAAGGTCACACAGTTAGCAAATGGTCAGAATTTGAGCTGGTTCTGCCTGATTCTGAAGCCCATACACATTCATTGCACCCTCCCTCCCTTCCCTCCTTTCCTTCCTTCCTTCCTCCCTCCCTCTGTCCCTTTATTCCTTCCTTCCTTCCTTCCTTCCTTCCTTCCTTCCTTCCTTCCTTCCTTCCT